>NC_083693.1:47876480-48083980 GCF_033118175.1 Dama dama | reverse complement strand
ATCTGCACTCTTCTTTACAATAGCCATTTATTGATGTCTTTCCAAATACATTAGAAGTGGCAGAGGATTTATTTTGCCTTTGAAAAGTACTTATAACCATTCACTCGTTCAACAAATATTTAACTTTCTCCTATGTGCCAAGCATTCTTTTCAAAGTACATTATCAAAGTCGAATAGTACAAAATGCCTACTATCCTATTATTGGAGATATCTTACCTTTAAATGGATTAAAGCAATTTGTATAGAATGGGTAGACCAAAAAAATCTACTTCTTTCAGATTTTGTAAAACTCTTCATTCTGATTAATTTATATCTGGGGCCTGACACATAGTAGGTGCTTCAAATATGGTGCTCTGTTAATTTGTCCATGTTCCAACCCCAGTTGATGTTGTGTGTGAAATTGCCTAATAGAAAAAAAATCCTCTGACCACTAGTTCATTTTCACTAGTATCACTGCCATCTATGACAGTGATTTATTTTAAGGAGTTATAATACATTTTTTGTTTGATTTCAAAATATGTTTTCCTTATTCTTTCCATCACTCACATTCCTTCTGGAAAAAAAGTGGGAGGGCAGTGTATGGGGTAGGATAGGTAGGCGGTATTGAGAGATGGCATAGCATTTATTTTTGAAGTTAGAGCTTAAATGACTTATGTATGTGTGTGTATGTTACATTTCAGAATGAATTGGAGTCTCCCAAAATGAGAGTTAGAGATTGTGGCTCTTCAAGGAAAAAATAATAGAATTGGTAGCAAAGAAACCTAAGCTAGAAATGATTTCTCCTTTAAGAACAGGGAGTCAGTCAACATCCATGTTGCTGAGCATCTGTGGTGCTGAGCAATGCTCTGGAACTATTGTAGAAATAGAGAAGGACTTGAGAGATGCAAGTGTTACTGAAAATTTCTTCTGAAAGAATTCAGAACCCAGGGTCTGGACTATAATTCCATATTTATTTCCTATCTCTTGGTAATTTCCGGCTTATTGAATAAATTTTGAGGAACTATTGGCCATCCATTTATGCTGAAAGTTGGTATTTAAATCCCTTTTCAGCCATGAAGAGCCATGGTATCTGTGATTCATAATTACTTTAAAAATAGATAACAATCATTGCATGCAGTTGATCTCAAGGGAAATAAGGCCTAGAAACACCCGCCTAAGAGCAGAACGTAATTTCATGCTAAAACTGATCCCCCTGACTTCCAACTAAATTTGAATCAATGTATCTACATCTGTGTTTAGATTTATATCCATCTACATGATCTTTCTTTTGTCTACCTCTCTAGCTTGGATTATTATACTAAATATGTACTTTCTATTAAAGTTAATTCATGAAAAAATGTACTGTCAAGTAAACATAATGGCAGATTGTAATCATTGAGTGAGTGGTGTATATACACACATACACCGACAAATACAAAAAAGTATAGTCTTATGCTGAGCTATTTGGAAATATATTTCTAGCACTTCAAACAGTCTATGATATACATATATACAGATATGAAGGGGCAAGCCCATAGAATCTCTGGGAGAAAGATAAGCATTTTTATTCAAAATGTGAAGGATAAAATGAGAAGGCAAAGCCTACATAAAACATACAAATAAATATCTTCATTGAAATTCCTTTCCTGGAATAATTCACAGTTCACACGTGTGAAGGAAGGTTCTTATTACAAAGGATATTTTTTTAAGTTACTTATATGTGCACATCATTTTTATGTTCCCTGAATCAGATACATTTTATAAATCTTTCACCATTACCCAAGTTCTACTATACCATCTATGTTGTATAAAGAAGAACCCTTAATAAATTAGATTTGAAATACACTTTTAGCATTTAACCTAATTTTTCCATATTTCCAGTTGTGTTCCTCCTTCTGTTTGGAATAAGGATGCAATGAAAACCTGGAGAGTCACTTCTTTTAATGCATCAAAATTGTGATTCATTTTTCTAATGTAATATTTAAAACCCAAACACTTTTGAAATCAATTTATCAACAGTCAATCCTGGATGGTTTTGTGCTTTCTTTCCAAAATGCAAACATGTTTCTGCTGTCAGATGGAGTATTGCCAATGTACCATGTACTCTTTCATCCTCATGAAATTTAAAGAAAATAAGGCAAAATTTCATAGCCTAGTTCTTAAAGAGTCTGTATAATGTTGGGCTCTTGGGAGTTTGAGGAGCAGTCAGCAAAGTTCACCTGATTTATTGGCTTCCCATTTAGTTAACTTGGGATGGCCTAAATTCCTCAGAGTTTCTAAAGCTATCCTGTCGTGTGTGATCTTTTTAATGGTTCAGGCTGGTTAACAATCACGATTTCCGTATTGTGCATCCCTGTCTATAGGAGAGGCCAGAGCCTTTCATTTAAACTCTGGAAAGTTTCCTTCTCATTTGCAGGTGGTGGTGTAAACAGGGAAGAAGATTAGGGGTGTGTCATGGGCCATGTTACTCCTCAGTGCCCCTCCTCCTCTCTTTATAACAAAAGAGTGATAAGAGAAGTCCAGGAGACCTGAGGGTAAGTGCAAGAGAATGTGGACCAGGATGCTGTGAGTGAAGTTAAAATAGTCATGGAGAAAGTGAAATGAGGAAATATTGGCAAATAAGATAAGAAAAATAGGCACAACCAATAAGGGCCCTGCAGCCTCTGTATACACAGATTGTTTGTTTTGCTTTTGACAAGGTGTTATGAAAAATATGCATTAGGTCAATGAGAGATATCCCAAATTTTAAAAAAGGCAAGAAAGAGTGGGGGAAACTCCTTTCCTTTTAAAACCCCCTGCCCTTATTATTTTGGTACAGTGCCTTAGGAGAGGATTAGGACTCAGCGGCCTTGCTCTTTATAAATGCATCATCTTTTCTTACATAAATATTATCTACATTTGGCTTTTTGGGTGTCACACAATTAGCAAATTAGTCATTCACTAAAAGTATTCATCTAGGTTTTGTAATACTTTCCCCACCTTAATTTTAGAATATTACATGCCATGGGGAAAAATTGCCTTCTTTTTTATTGCACTCATTGAAATCCCTCTCTTAATGCTAGGCTCTGGAGTTATAGTGGCAGTTAGTTCTGTCATCAGAATATCAGCACTCTGAATGGAATTTTGAAAATTACAAAGACTGTGTGGGCATTATAGCACAATCGATCATTCTCTCTATACGATAAATGCACTCTCATTTTGAAGCCTATGCATTTCCTTTAATATAGTTCCCCTTTCAGTTCAATTGATGGCATTTACTGCAAGTGTGAGACAGAAATTAGAAACTTCCTTGAAGGTTTCAGATCTTTTGTGCACAACATCTATGAAAAAGATAACTATTTTTTCTTCTGTTGAAGAACCTCATAAATACATGAAATTTAGTGAGTTGAGCTTAGAGTCTAAGAAGTAAAACAAATGGTTCATCTGCACTTATGTGGATAAGTATGAAATACAATATTCATGTCCAAGAGAATCCAGAGGTGTAATTGAGGGCTTTCAATTCTGCATTTAAAGTATCCTAGTTCTTTCTAATATGGTATACTTCCCAAATGCAATATTCCAAGTACGACATTCAGAGAGGCCCAGGTGCCATGTCGCAATTGTGTGTAACAGTCATGTTTTGCGGAAGGACTGTGATCTCTGTAGACTTTAACCGATCAATCTTGGGTTATTTGAAGTTGAAGTAGAGGCCATTTTATTTAGTCCGTTTCTTCTATACGTTCATGATTCGCCCGGGTAGGGGTGATATCTGTTCTCTAGAAAATCCAAGAGCTCCGCCAGAGGGAGTCTGTCTTCTGTCAATAGCAGCTAGAGGGGTACTCAAGAGAAGCCCTGTATGCCATTCTGGAGAACTGGAGGGTGACTTGAATACAATCTGTAGCGTTTTGTCCATTGCACCCATTAATAGAGTTGTGCCATGGAATTTCATGTTTCCAGTTGAGTACTCAGCAGCACCTGAAATTGCCCATTGGTAATGAGACCTTGAATAAGGTCCTCCTTTAAGAGAGGAGCTGGCACTATAGAAAATAGTCTTAAAATTCATGCATTTCCATCTGTTTCTCCAAATATGGGTGTTTCTTTGCTTGTCAGGTTAATATCATACTCAAACCAAAAGCTAATTATATGAGCCCAGAACCACAGCGTAATATTATGAAGACAAGTGTACATATTATTTAAAGTCCCAGTGATAGTTTTCAAGGTTTATGTAACTTGGGATCACCATTTTGAATATTATTGGTAAAATTATGAAAAGCAGTTCTAGAATCAAAACACAATAGCATGTTAATTTCATAGTAAAATATGATCCTGCAACTGTAATTAATATTATCCATCTCAGTAGCTGTGGGTCATTATATAGTTTAATTCAATTATTCTTGATTAAATAGAGTTAATCCATTGTAGGTATTGGTGAACCTAATTTGTGGCAATTTACAGTGGATAGATTTATTAAAGATATATAGTGAGATATTTTATTTAACACACATTTACACTAGCTTAGTTTTAGAATTTAAAGGTCATAATCTGCTCTGGCAGCACACACACGCACCCTGTGGTTAGTTTATTTCTGCTACTTTTACAATCAGTTACTGCTTTGGTGAAAGCCTAAAGCTTAATCCATTAAGAGCCATTCAGAAGAAAACAAACAAACAAAGCTTTAACCACTTCAGTGACAACAGTGCAGAACCAACAAGCAGCCTTCTTAGAAAACCCTTGCAATTTTAGGATCAATAGCCTCACACAGGATGCTCCTACGTGATGAAAGCTAGAACATTTGTGCTGCCAGGTTTTGGAGAATAAAACAAAACACACAAGTGTCTGGGAAAGATAATTTGATAAGTTTAGTTTGGAAATACCCATGTAGTCCAGAGGGCTGACTTAAGTCCTATCACCACTCACAATGAAAACAAACTAAACATCACTTTGGGTTGAAATTTTTACCTATGTGTCTTGAGAGTAGAAACTATTATCTTTTAGTATTTCTCCAAGTTCTACTACTCACAGCGTTATTATTACTACTTCTAATTACTGTAAGTGAATATCTGTCTATCCATTCATCCATCTGTTTCTTCAAAAACAAATCTTATCTACTATCTTTACATTAACATTTATAAGAATGTTAGAGTCTACTAAATTCAAGGCTACAGTTTTAACAATAAAACTAACATACGTTCATATATGAGAGGAGCAAAAACAAACATTTTTTTGCCACAAGATTAAAAGCCTGTTCATTTCCTTTCAGAATTATTTCACTGTATATTATCCTTTGTGAAAAACCCATTAGCTTCTTTTATACATCCTCAAGTCTTAAATAATGCACCAGGACTGCAGAATATGTTTCATGGAAAAAAATCTACTGTCATTCCATAGAATAAAAAAAAACAACAAAAAACCCTCCTACATCTTTTGTATTCATTACATTCTCCTTTTCAGTTTCACAAAACAGTCTTAAGAACTGTATCTCTGATAGTTATAGTTTTTAAAATGCCTTTACATTTATAGTTAATTATAAACTCAGTAATGAAATAGGAGTATTATTTATTATTTATCTCAAAATGTCAGCTGGTTAGACTTTACCCACAAATTATCTGGAGGCATTAAATTATATACCTTCCTAGGTAGTCAGCAGACACTGTTGGAATTGCCTGCAGTGTGTTTACAAGCTAATTTGTTTACTGAATATTGTCTACTCGTTTACATTGCTGCTTTTTTTTTTTTTCCCAAAAAGCAGATCCTCACTGATGAAGCAGACAATATTAGAAACTTACAACAGAAATCATTTTAATTTTAAAAAGAAGCGTCAGATCCAAAGCAGAATAATCTCCTTGCTGAAATGTTATCAGATAACATTGACCATCAACATTTTACAGACTAAAGAAATAAATTACCCTGCAATACCATTAAAATGCATGATTTTTCTGTGTGTCAGGAATGCTGTGCAGTTTTGTCTGGATTCATTAAGGCGCTCGCTGCCTAAGTGCGTTGCCAACCGGGATGTGGGTGGCTGTAATGGCAGCCTGTAGGTTTGTATGGAAAACAAGTATGGCACTGTGAAAAAAAAAAAAAAAAAAAAGTCCTTCTCTCGCCCTTACAGATACCTGTACGGAGAGCTCGGGAGACATTTCCATAGGCTCATTGTCAAGTGAATGTCAAAGCCCCCATTCGCTGGGAAGCAAAGGTAAGTCTGAAAAATGCATTGAGGGAAAAGGAAAGGGGGCGGCGGTGGGGGTGAAATCACCTAGCATTGAAGCAGCCTAACCAAGTGACAGACACGTAGACAACTCTGACGGTGCCAGAACAACACTCTGCACAGCCCACCAGCAAGCAATTTGTCACTGCGACAAGAATATCCTCCGCAATTTGGCATCAGGGTCCTTGGACAGCCAACTGCGCCTGTAGAGCACGAGACGTGCTATTCGGCAACAGGGAAGATGGGAACCAAGGTTCTCATTATTATGTCCAAATGTGTTATTTTATGAAAAACATATCTTTTGTCATGATCAACATAGAGAGGGAACAGTAGTAATTGATAATAACTGGGGGCAAATAAGACAACAAATTGGGAAAAAAATATGTTCTGGTCTGTTTTTGAGGTACCCTGTGTAGCGAGAAGCTTTCAGGATGTTTGCTTGATTGGTCTGGTGTTTTATGGAGTACTCCCACAGTGTTTCATAGAAATAATGAGTGCAGAGGTGCAAGAATGAACTGGGAAGATTTCTGGTAGTAAACCTTTTGCTTTTAGCAGAACATACTCTTTTCTTTTAGACTTTATGTGTTTGTATATGGTGTGTTGATTAATAAGTCGCTGAGTGCAAATCCTTTCTTGCCAGTATGATTTGAAATAGGACAAAGAATTCAAGGTAAGTTGGCTTATAAATGTGCAAAGGAAAGACCCTTTACTCTTTACATTGCTACCCTGGTAATCTATTATAAAAGTGCAGTAAAGGAGAGAAGCCAGGGGCATAGGATAAAGGTATCTGATAAATAAGCAAGTAGTGTTCCCCTTGCCAATTACTTGGCATCTTACTTTGTAATTAATGCCACAGTAATGAAAAAAGTGGTAGGCACGAAGATTGGGCCTTTTGTGCATGCTATACAGAACCAAACACTCATAAAAATCTAGCTCAAAGCTAGCCCAGTTTGGCTGTCTCCACAATCAAAACTTACTAGAGAATTAGTCCCATAGGGTGTGTGTGTGTGTATGTGTTGTGAGGTATTATATAAGAGTGACATCAGGCAATTGTGGTGTTGCCGTCTCCGTTACACAGACAAGGGTGTCCTTCATTCCCCAGACATGATGGAAACGTGTACCCATTCTGCCAGGATCTAACATCATGGTATCTATTATGTTCACTAGTTGTCCTATGAAGCACTTAACTGCTCCTTAAATGGCTATGATAACTGCCTCACAATGCTTGGTGCATTTCCCAGTGGCTTGTATATTTGTGCTCTTTGGGAACTTTCAGGAAACTCTAAAACTAATAAAAGTTAAATAATGATGAAAGTGATAACACTAATAGTCATTTTTAACAACTAGGAAAGAATGTAATTTTAGGCAGTTTTGATATTGTTTGAAGTTACAGTACAAGTTTCAAAAATATACAGCTAATGTTATAACAGTATTCTTTAAAAATGTATTTTCTCTAGCTAGCCACATAAACTGGATAGTAAAGGATGGTTTGGGATTGTAAGGAATGGAGAAAGAGATGTTTAATTGTGCGTCTTGGAAATGGTGTTAGGGTTGGCGAATGTTGACTGGCTGACTTTGGGGATGATTAAATGAAAAGGCCCAAGATTTTTATCCTTTTAGGGGTAAGGTTCAAAGAAGGGGAGAACAGAGAGGCATGTAAAGAGAGAATGTTCGAGGCTAGAGGATACAAAATACAGTGGAGACCATAGAGAAAACTAACCTCTACTTTTCTAAGCTTTGCGTGGGGTGTTTTCTTTGCAACTCCCATTAAAGTCAATGGGAATCATGCAGCTAAAACCCTGTGTAACTCTTTGACAATTTACTTCCTAGTGTCTGGAAAAGAGTACTACCTACTAAGGGCAATTTCCTCATTTTAGTTTGTGCCTCCCATACAAAGATGAATTTGATAGCACATAGCAGGAGGAAAAGAGAGACTGCATTTAGGATTTTGTTATTGCAAAAGAAATCATCATTGAAAAATGTCGCCTAAACTCTCACCTTGTTTAGCAACAACAATAAACAGAGAAAAGCAATCCAGTGAAAGAATATGAAAAGAAGTATGGACTTGATTACAGGAAAAATGGTGATTGTTAGTATGAGGGTTTTTTTTTTTTTTTTTTTTCTATTTTAAATTCTCCAGCTCTGAACACAATCGCATGATAATAAGAATAGAGAACAATTCTTAAGACACCAAATTGAAGCTCTTGATTACTTGCTTTTTGCCATGCACCTCAAGTTGTACATATGTAAATATACCTGTGGTATTCTTACAAAATCTTTAATAATACAAATATTGTGAAAGGGAGTTACATAGGATTCTCCTTATGAGTAGAAACATAGAAAAAATGACATATTTATTTTGTTGTAAGCAATAACTGAAAAATGCATTGTATACTCTATATAATATTTTTAAAAGCGATAGAATATGATGTTAAAAAGTGCATGCTATTTGTAATCTCTTTCATGAACTTAGAAGGCAGAAAACTAAAACTAGCTTTCAACATATTTTTATTATAGGCTTATATATTTCTTTCCCCCGAAATGAAATGTCTATTTAGGTGCTCTTCTGCCTTATGAATACAATTCATATAACTGCACAACCAAATAATAAGCTTATGTGGGCTAAGGATGCAGCTTCTGTATTTTTCTGAGTCCCTTCTCTGTGATTTGTTTTGTGACTTGTCCTTTGGAGGGTGAAGAAGTAAGACCCTACATGGCTCTGCTTTTTGGTACATAGAGCAGAGACATATCTATGAACAGCTGCCTAGGCAAGTTGATTATTGGGTAATATAATTTCTGAGTTTATATGTATAAATGAGCACTTCTCGCCATGGACCTAGCTTGTGCTTCAATTTAGGTAAGCATACTGCTGCAGCAGCTTTGAAACCATTTCTCTTTGATTGTACCAATTAGCAGATCCTGAACTTTACCACCAGGAAAAGACATTGCTCCACATTTATGAATGCCTGGCTTTTGAGAATTAGAATAATTATGTCACCAAACCTACCATTGATTTTCAGATAGACATCTCAATAATTTTGTAAGAGTAAAAACCTTTCTGAAAGCATACTGATAATTTTTATGGCAGAAATAATATGTAGGGATGAATATGGTGATTTGATCTGTGAGAACATTTAAGGGAGAGAGATATTTTACTTGAACAGAATTTAGATGTGTTTCTGAGCCGAGTCTTTGATTATAAATTTCATGTGGGAGGGTTCTGACTGTGTGAGAACTTCTGAAATCAGATTTTCTTGGAGGAGGGGGTTGAGAATTCCCAAAATAATGAAAAGCATGTGCTGCTATTACCATAGATTATAGTAGTATTATAAAATCATAAACAATGATAAATTTAAGACCATAAAAATTCTCCCAAGTTTTAGCTCTGAGGCGCACAGCTGATTCTTACATCCCAGCCCATTCATTGTTTGGCCAGATCACATATCCTTCACCAAATACACATAAATGATTTCTGTTCACAAATTAAACCAGGATTGAATAACACACACAAAGCTCTTTAGTTATCTATTGGGTTTTTTCCTATTTTTCTTCTTACAGTATTTTTATAACCAGCAAGAATAAGTTAATATCAGTATTTACAGCAAAAACAAACCAAAAAAATAGATATGGCAGTGGCAGTGTCATTCACAACATTATAGAAACTTATTTTCCTCAAGTTATACTGCCATTGTTTCATTTTGAGCAAGAAACTGAATAATCTTAACACATTTCATGGAATCAAAGATTTACAGAATTATATATTCTAGATCTCTTATTTTAGGAATTATCTTTGCCATGATCTGAATGAATTAGATATTTTAACTAATTAAATTCTAAAATTAATCTGTTTATTTCAGACTTGGTTTGCTGGGAATTTACTATAAATCAATGTTTTCTAGCGCTGACGTGTACGACATCTTTCAATATTCATTTTTTTCTCTCCCTCCACATGGTTAAGAAATTATTATGACTTTGACATGACATCTATGCAGTCATTTTGTAGTATATGCAGTAGGGGAAGACATACAGAAATAATATATTTTCCCTTAGAAGATCTCAAAACCACATATTTAGTTTGCAGTACACGCACACGCACACACATGAACACAGTACATTTCTTTTAGCTCCATGAGCACATTTTGAATATATTGGCCCTGAAACATTTTCTCAGTCCCAGGAATGGTGTTTCGTGAAGTCATTTTGGTTCTCACTAAGAAACCAAATAAGTGTATCATCAAATTAATGATTAATTGCATTATTAAAGACAAATTCATATATATATATATATATATTCATTATTTTAACCACATTTGTTTTTTCTTGTATCTGTCTTTGGGCTTTCCTTGTGGCTCAGCTGGTGAAGAATCTGCCTGCAGTGCAGGAGACCTGGGTCCTCCCTTTATCTCTGTTTTTTTCAAACATGACACTTGAATAGCCTTCTACAACTAAAATCTACTTGGAAAGCTGAAGTATGAAGGGTAACTTGGGGGTAAAAGTGTGGTACTGTTAATGATGTGATTCTCTGGTTTCAGAGATCTTTGGGATTTTCAATATGGTAAATTTCTGATGCGCCCTTTCAAGATTTGAGGCTTGAACTCTTCTTTGCTGCATCTGAGAAAAGGAAGTTACTACACAGTAGCCTGAGTAGTCTGGAGCAAAAGGTCTCCCAACACTATACGTTCTTTTTCGGGATGAAAACATGGAAAGGAAATCCTCCCAAGCAATGTTACGTTGTCTGTTCTCTCCTTGGTGTGTGTGCACAGCTTCTTTATCATTAAGCTGATTCAAGGACAAGTGCTGAAAGAGGAAGCAGTATTTTAAGGTGAAATGAGATCTGGAAAATTTTTGTAGATACCCAAAAGCAGACAGGAGAAAATCTGTATCAAATAGAAATTAGAAGTTTCAAAATGATGGCACGGAATGAAAAACAATTTTTTTTTTTTTCAGTTCTAAAACTAAGGCAAAGGTTCAGGTGAAACATAACAATTTTCATAATTATTTAAGTGTGAAAGCACATAATTGGTAGGTTCGTTCATGGTCTTTTAAGTGGCATCATTGGACAATGGAAAAACTGAGAAGATATTTCTCTGCTTTTACAATATCATGCTATATAAATTTGAGCAAATCATTTCTCTGTTCAGGGCTTACATGGGTGCAAAGCAAACAAGATTTATACACTATTAGTCTAAGGAGAAATGCATTATTATTTTAGATTATTTCTGATACCTGAAGTTTCTGTTGTCTGAGCTTTTATACTGTACAGAGTATATTTACTACAATAGTTTCAGTTACTTGTTCATTCAAAAATGTTTACAGTGTATTGGGCATGACCATACTTGCTATCAGCTATTCAGAGACTGTGAAGACAAAGTTCCAAACCTTCACAATACTCATAGTCTGATGAATGAAGCTATAAACCAAAATTAACAACACAGTATAACAAGGGATATGATAAACGCATGTCACTGTTTCTGTGGGAAGTCAGAGGAGGCGCTCCTAACATTGCCTCAGAGAGATAAGAAAACTACTTAGAGGAGGTGAACACTGAACTAGATTGATGGTGAAAATGAAGCTTCTTGTGTATAAACCAAATATTTCACAGGAGGGCTGAGCTGATTTGTGCTGTTCAGGAGACCTTGGCTTTAAGCATTCTTTTTTTGTGTGGCTTTAAAAATATACATTATTGTGAAGTTCTGCTGCCACCAATTTGTTTTGATACTAGGTTTTGTTTCCTGTTTTCTTTATTACATTGGAAGGAAAGGGGAAACCTGTAACTACTAAATATAAAAATATGATTCACTTAGTGACTACTTTCTACCCATTCAGTACATCTGGTTTTTGAATGGTGTGTGTGTGTATGTGTGTGAGTGTGTATACATATGAAAAAAGTAAACATAAGTAAATGTGATTATGAGAACTTTATGATATCTTTTGAGATACCTGGAGTGATGCTGGCGTAACAAACCTACACTCAGGGAAACCTACACTCAAATTGTTTTAAATATTTGAGAGGATTCTAGGGCTTTCCAAGAACAGCTAAACATACAAATATACAAATCTTTTTAAACTTTCTGTTATACAGCGTGTTAAAAAGGTTATCTTTTTAGCAGGTGTGAAAAAGGAACAGGTAGTAGGAGGCGTTAGTACATAGAAAATACTCAAAATGAAATCAGAATTTAATGATCTAGGGCAATGATTCATTCTCAAAGTATAATGTGCTTAAGAACCACTTGGAGAACTTATTAAAAAGTATAGTAGACCTGGGGTTGGGCTGATGAATTTCATTTTTTTACAAATTCACAGATGATGCTGATGCCACTTGTTGAGGATCATACTTTGAGAACAACTGATGTAGACCAGTGCTTCTCAAACTTAATCTGTATATGAATTACTTGGGGATCTTGTTAAGTTGAAGATATGGATTCAGTAGGCCTGGGGTGTGGGTAGGAGAATTTGCATTTTGAGCAAGCTCAAAGGTGATGCTGATACTGCTTGTCTATAGACCCACATAGTAAGAAGCACGACCTTAGATGACGTTCTGTCTTATGAGTCCAGGTCATATGACATGGCTTGGTCATTTTCAGAAAATAATAGAACCAAAATATGATTTCAAGTTTGGTTTCAGACCAAATAAGATTGTCTCCTTACCAACAAATGCTAATAGAGAATTAGTATTTGTTCTTTAATATTGTGTGAGTAAATTTTACAACCCTACTGAGAGAAGCATTTACTGATCTGTATAAAATGCCTGCCCTAGTTACTGTGAAAGATTAGGTCAAATGCAGGTTTCTTTTTTTAAGTAGTTTCTATCACTACCTTGAAACCTTAGAAATGAAATGTTACCCAGACTGGCCATGTATTGAATGTGTTATATTTTTCTGATTCTGTTAAGTAAGTACAGAAGGTAGAAAATGGACTGGTTTAACATCTTTCCCCGACACAAAAAAATAGAAATAGTACACTATTTATGTAATGTTATCTAGTCTCCCCCATCTCTGTTTAGAAATTTTACTTTGCTAGGCAAGTTCTATTCAGAGAAAGCAAAAGGTTGAACTAAATTTAGTGAAATGAATTGGAAAATAGGCTTAATTTTGATCAGATAACAGTCCGTGGTGGATTGTGTGGATCTAGGCATGGAGGAGCCTTATTGAGAAATGTTGCCTGTCTTCAACCTACATTTTCTTGGTAATTGGTAATTCTCCATTTCCTCTGTTCTGTGTGCATGCATGCTTAGTTGCTCAGTCATATCACTCTTTTCAACCCCATGAACTGTAGTTTGCCAGGCTCCTCTGTTCATGGAACTTTCCAGGTAAGAATACTAGAATACTGTCTTCTCCAGGGGATCTTCTCAACCCAGGGATTGAACTTGCATCTCCTGCAGGTTGCTGAGCCACCTGAGAAGCCCTTTCAAATAACAGAGAAATGAAATAATGGTAATGGCATTTGGAGTAGAAATTTCTAATAGAGCATTCAGATGAAGCATTCAAAAGAGGGGGATCTGTAGTATTTACTTTGGCTGACTTTGGATGGTTTTAAGGACCATGGGGCTGCTTGCATTTCTGTTCTTATATTGCTGCCATTCACAATATTTCAACTGATATGATACTGTTAAATTCAGTGACTCAACATGGTTTTTATATTTGTCAACATGGTATTTATACTTGTTTTTATTTGTCAAGTCTCAATTTATTTGTTGATATTTTCTCGGTGAAGTGGATCAGATATGGGCCACCAATTATGTTCATAAAGTTACCCTAGCCATGGCAGCCGAGGAAATGCAAAAATGTTTAAAGTATTAATATAATTTTAACATGGCTTTTTGCTTGAGTATGTGACTTTTAATATTTTCATTTCTGAAGATAAGTGATATATTTACAATAATAATTTATGGTTAAGTACTTTTGGCATTTCTACTCCTTCATCTCATGTCTCAAGGGTGTTCATTTCTGATCCACTTACCAAATTGGACTACACCAAGCAAAAATTTTACTTGCAGGATGTTTGACTTTTTAGCATATCATGCTTGAATCTTTTGTTAATTATCTAAAAGAAGTTGCAAACAATATGGTTTTAAAATGTAGCTGTTTGGGTGAGAGGAACAGTGCTTAACCTTTTTGGAAATTCCACCCTTTTTAAGTGTGACTCCTCTTCAAAGAAAATGCTCATGAAGCACATTCAGGAAAATTTTGTTTACAGAGTAGCGCATATTCATTGACCTTTTGAAGGAAGATTAGCAACTCTTATCTTGACAATAGAGGTGAAGTTAACCAAAATGCCATCTTTTTTTTTTTTTTTTCTTTTCTTTTGTTACATAGACATTGAAACCAGATGGATCAATAGACTGTTTTTCTAAAACATCGTTTTGTTTTTATGGTGTAAACCTTGCCTTACAAATAAGCCTTTATCCTGATTTGTAACATAGAAGCAAGTGGACATCTGGCTTCTGTGGAAAATATGATTCACTCATTTGCATTTTAAAATTCCATTCATTCCATTTTTAAATTGTTCACTTGTCCTCTTTGCTCTTTCTAAAAGCAACACTTCTCAACTCTCTTCAATTTCAAATTGAAGTTTGAAATTAAGTTTATGTTATTTATAATTCAGAATGTTATCCTTTTAACGTTTTTAAATGAAAATCAATATTCAAGGTCCACAGCATGAAGAAACTCACAATATTGAGGTAAGTGAAAAGTCAGTTGAAAACCAAAAAGGAATTTGAGTGTCAAAAATCAATTTAACCCCTCTTCCTTTACATTGGATTTGAGTGAGGATCAAAATACTAATAAATAATTTATTCTTCAAGTCAGTTATAATCTGTATTCAAAAGCATTTTGCTGTATATAGGTGCTTCTATCACTAATGATAGGTTATAAAAAAAAATCTGAGCTGAAAGACTATATAATGCTATTTGGTGGCTTAGGAATATTATTTGCTGCAATAGTTTTTACAAGAATTTGAAACCTGTAAGATTTCAATCATTCTTAGTCCTAGCCCTTTCTCATTATAGTGGCAAATTCATAATCTAGTAATTTCACTAAATTGAATCCTCGTGATAATCCAAAGCAGAATGATTTGGATATTCCATTCCAATTTTAGGTAAAACTTCTCATGAGCGTTTTATGCCTCGGCTTAAAATCATAGGCCTGTGTGGAATGCTAATATTTTCAAAGGATAGTTCTGAATATATAGTTAAACTTAATCTCTTTTAATGTATGGAGAAGGCAATGGCAACCCACTCCGGTACTCTTGCCTGGAAAATCCCATGGACGGAAGAGCCTGGTAGTCTGCAATCCATGGAGTCGCTAAGAGTCGGACACAACTGAGTGTCTTCACTTTCACTTTTCACTTTCATGCTTTGGAGAAGGAAATGGCAACCCACTCCAGTGTTCTTGCCTGGAGAATCCCAGGGACGGGGGAGCCTGGGGCTGCCGTCTATGGGGTCGAACAGAGTTGGACACTACTGAAGCGACTTAGCAGCAGCAGCTTTTAATGTATCCTTATAACCAACTAGTTACATCCTAGAAGGATCTTTGTGTGTGTGTGTACATAGAAGAGTTTCCTCCAGTTCAGTGGAATAGTTGATAGGTCTAAAACTAGATGCAAGAAATAGGGATAGCATGACGGGCAAAGGTAAAAAGAAGAGAGAAATCAGTTCATCATCTTCAACTAAATTTTAGGCCTGCTTCTCAAAGTGTGCCAGAAGATACTGCTCTCCTAAGAATATCAATCACATGAGGTTTAAGGCAGTTAAGGTAAATTAAGGTATTAAAACTTAGGGGACATATAGCTTGGACAGTCGAGAGCTATACATGGGAAACTGGAACCAAAAAGACCAGGTGGTAGAAGTTCTCAAGCTCTGAGCTTCCATGCTGTCATAATTCATGTCTCACCACTGATGTCCTTTGCTAATATCTTACAATTGAGAAAATACCTGGCAGAACATATTGAACTAGAAATTAGGAAAAGTGAATTTGCTTTAATTTTCCAAGCTAGATTTCATGACAGCTGTCATCTTGAACTAAATCACATTTCCATTCAGGGCTTGGTGCCTATAATTGGAGGGAAGTGAGGGATCATTTTAGTAATTTGGTCTGTAGAACTCTTAGAAAATGAGAGCTCTCTTCTTGAGTCAAGGCATTACAAACTCTTTTGAGACAAGCTGGAGATTTCTAGAAGCTAGAATCGTGTAGATAACTTTTTATCCTAACTCACTAGGTCCCCTCTAGTCTTTGATTATTTTAGGTTACTTTAGGAATTGACTTAGAGAAGTCATTTGACTTCTAATAAACTAAAGTGTACCTAGGTAGGTTGGTCCCATCAGTCATTCCAGAAATGTCTCAACTCTTATTTTGAGCAGGATGAGATGGACTATCATCAGGACACCCACTCAGTATTTTGAGGCATTGTTAATACTTCCAATATTTGGGGCATTGTTAATACTTTCAAATACACACACTGCATGGATGGTTCAATATAGATTTCATAATCTTCAGCTCCTTTAAGGACAAGAAGCAGTCCACCTCCCTTTCCTACTGATGCTGCTGTCAGAATTCTGGGCACAAGGAACACATCCTGTCTCTTTAAAGGAAATTTAACTGTCCTGGTGGGAGGGAGTGAAGCAATCTTAAGGTATTGAGTGCTGATGACCACATCAGTCAGACTCTCTATCTGATGTAATTAAAAACATTGAGGTGTGTGCTCAGTTGTGTCCAACTCTTTGGGACCTCATGGACTGAAACCTGCTGGGTTCCTCTGTCCATGGAATTTTCTAGGCAAGAGTATTGAAGTGGATTGCCATTTCTTACTGCAAGGGGTCTTCCTAACCCAGGGATTGAACTCATGTCTCCTATGTCTCCTGCATTGTCAGGTGGATTCTTTACTACTGCACCACCTGGAAATCTAAAGAATTGAAGGAGTCTTGGGTCGGGGGCTGGGGAAACTGTTCTGAGGAGAAATGTAGACAGCTGTCTAAAGTGTTCTGTCTGAAACAAATATTCATGGGTTTATCCACTGAAGTAAGTATCAGTCACTCAGTCGTGCCCAACTCTTTGCAACCCCATGGACTGCAGGCCACCAGGCTCCTCTGTCCATGAGATTTTCCAGGCAAGGATACTGGAGTGGGTTACCATTTCCTTCTCCAGGGGATCTTCCCAACCCAGGGATCAAACCCGGGTCTCCTGCACTGCAGGCAGATTCTTTACCGACTGAGCTACAAGGGAGGAGATGCTAAAAACTAGTCTCTGAAAATGACCAGAGAAGTCTGTGTTTGGTAGATTAGGTCCAAGTAGAAATTTGATGTTTGAGTAAGTAGGTCTCAAAACAAGTACTGAATCAGTCCCCATCTTTCAGGAAAAATCCAAATGGCTTTGAGTGTGTTTTTGGTTCATTCTCCCTCACTTCTGAGATGGGATGGTACTATCACTTCTATCTTACTCACTTGGTACTTACTCACTTCATGGTGTGTAGCTAGGACACAAAAAGATAATTACTGCTCCATATAATAACTTTTGAGATTTTAGGGAGAAAAGTAAAAGCACATAAAATTCTAAGGATGTAATCATTCTACCGTGCTTTATAGTGCCTTTCATTTGGACTTATTATTGTAAAAGTAGTTAGCTGAAGTTCTTAACTTCCCTTTGTGGTAAGTGAAATTGAAGACCCAAGTCTTCAGGAAGTCAGAATTATAAACCCAATGCTAGTCAGTAATGAACCTGAAAAGACAAAGCTGAAACTTTTCTTCTGAAGCTTGTTTTCATTACCATGTAAGTTAAAAAAAAAATCACTGAAGCAAAAAACATATTAAATGCACAAATGTAAGTGTACAAATTATTGAATATTTGAGCAAAGTCAATACATCCATGTAATCTTCAGTGGTTTCATGAAAAAGAACATTTTTACCATGTAAAAAATTCACCTTTGTCCCTTCTTATTACTATCAGCCAAAAGAAATCACTATTTTGATTCCTATTACCTCCAATTAATTTCATGTTGTTGACTTAAGAAAAATTATTTTGCTGCATTTGGTCGTAGTTGGGGCACAAGAGATCTTCAATGCATCATGCAGGATCTTTCATTGTGGTACACAAATTCTCTAGTTGCAGCACACAGGGTTTCTACTTGTGGCAATGGGGCTTCAGAGCATGCGGGGTCTTAGATCCTCCATGGCATGTGATCTTAGTTCCTTGACCAGGATAAAGCCACATCCCCTGCATTGCAAGGCAGATTCTTAACCACTGGAACACCAGGGAAGTCTCTGTTGTTGACTTCTATGTAAGTAGTTACAAATGATAGGTACTTTGCTGTACCTATGCTGTGGAACAATGGTGACGTAATTACAGTTCATTTATTTTCATTGCTATAGAATATTTCACCAGATGACATGCCAAAGTTAATTTATCACTACTTTTGATGGGCATTGGTTGCTTCCAATTTTGGGGTTTATTCATCTTGTATGTATTTTGGATATATAAGTATACTTTTCGGTTGTTGCTCAGTTGCTAAACTCATGTTCAAGTCTTTGCAACCCCATAGATGCAGGATGCCAGGCTTCCCTGTCCTTCAGTATCCCCCAGAGTTTGCTCAAACTCATGTCCATTGAGTCGCTGATGCTATCCAACATCTGTCTCATCCTTGCTGCCCCCTTCGTCTCTTGCCCTCTATCTTTCCCCACATCAGAGTCTTTTCCAATGAGTCGGCTCTTCACCTCTGGTGGCCAAAGTATTGGAGCTTCAGCGTCAGTCTTTCCAATGAATAGTCAGAGTTGATTTCCTTTAGGATTGACTGGTTTGATCTCCTTGCTGTCCATGAGACTCTCAAGCGTCTTCTCCAGCATCACATTTCGAAAGAAGCAATTCTTCAGTGCTCAACCTTTTTTAATGGTCCAGTTCTCACATCTGTACATGACTACTGGACAAACCAGTAGATTTGACTATACGGACCTTTTACAGCATACTTTTCTGCCTGGGGTTAACTATATACCTGGGAATGGAAACAAGATATGTTCAGTTGTGGTAGATGTGACAAAACAATTTTCTGAAGTGGTTGTGCCATTTCATGCTTGTGCTAGCAATGTCTGATATTGCTTCATGTCCTCACCATATTCTATTTTAATTTTAGCCATTTAATTTTAGGCATAACTCCTTGGAAGGAAAGTTATGACCAACCTAGACAGCATATTAAAAAGCAGAGACATTACTTTATCAACAAAGGTCTGTCTAGTCAAGGCTATAGCTTTTCCAGTAGTCATGTATGGATGTGAGAGTTGGATTATAAAGAAAGCTGAGTGCCGAAGAATTGATGCTTTTGATCTGTGGTGTTGGAGAAGACTCTTGAGAGTCCCTTGGACTGCAAGGAGATCCAACCAGTCCATCCTAAAGGAGATCAGTCCTGGGTGTTCATTGGAAGGACTGATGTTGAAGCTGAAATTCCAATACTTTGGCCACCTGATGCGAAGAGCTGACTCATTCGAAAAGACCCTGATGCTGGGAAAGATTGAGGGCAGGAGAAGGGGACGACAGAGGATAAGATGTTTGGATGGCATCACCGACTCAATGGACATGGGTTTGGGTGAACAGGAGTTGGTGATGGACATGGAGGCCTCGTGTGCTGCAGTTCATGGGGTCACAAAGAGTCGGACATAGCTGAGCGACTGGACTGAACTGATGTAGTGGTATCTCATTGTAATTTTAATTTACTCTCCTTTGGAAACTAATAATGTTTGGCCACTTTTCCTGTGTTTATTGGCTATTGTGAAATATCTGTTGTCCATTTTTCTTTTGGGCTGTCTTTTTTATGGTTTTGTAGAACTTGATATATTCTGCATATGTCCTTCGTGAGATCAATGCATTGCAAACAACTTTTTCCAGTTTATAGTATGCCTTTTTCACTTTCTTAATGGTGTCTTTCTTAATTTTAATTTGGCCTTTTCTTTTATGGTTAGTGCATTTTGTTTCCTGTTAAAGATATCTTTACCTACCCCAAAAATGTGACAATGTACTCCTACTTGGGAGGGGGGAAGGGAGCTTATTTTTTAACCTTTAATTTTTAGACCAATGGACAACTTGAAGTGATTTTTGTGTATCCTATAGAGTAGGAATCACTTATAATTTTTTCTTTATATATATTCAATTGGAATAACAGTTTATTGAAAAGATAATTCTTTCAGTATTGCAGTGCAATCACCTTTGCCGTAAATTGACTATGTATTGATATATGTGTATGTCTGTATTTAGATTCTCCTTTAGTTTCCTTATGCACTATACTGTCTGAATTACTATACTTTGTACTAAGTCTTGATTTCTAGCAATGTGTATCCTTTGATTTTGTTCTTTTTCAAACTGATTTAGGCTATTCTTATCCTTTTGCATTTAAAATTATCTTGCTGATTTCCACATTTAAAAATATCTTGTATAATTTTGATTGGAAATGCATTGAATCTATGTATCATTTTGGGGAGAAATGCTATGTTTTCAACACTGTATTCTGTTCACAAATCCTTTCATCTCTAGTGTTTATAGTCTTATTTAATTTCTCTCGATAATGTCCTATAGTTTTATAGGTAGAGGTCTTATACATATTTAAATTTTTTTCTTTGACATTTGCTTTTTGGAATGCTATTGCAAATTTTCTGTATATTTTTAAAACTTAATTTTCTAATTGTTAATGATATATAGAATTACAATTTATTTTTTATATTGACCATGTATCCAGTTTCCTTGCTAAAGTTGTTTATGAATCTTGTTTTACTATAGAAGCCTTTGGATTTTATAACTATCCAGTTATATCATTGGCAAATAACGTATTTCTCTCTTTCTATCTTTATATATCTTATTTCTTTTACTTGTTTATTGCTCTGACTAGTTATTAAACAGAAGAGTGCTCATGGACGTCTTTGTTTCTTTTCCAGTCTCATGGGGGAATTTTTTTGTTTGTTTGTTTCACTGTCGTGTATGTTACTTGCTGTAGGTTTTATATAAATACAAATTGCAGATTAGAAAAGTTTAATTTATTCTTAAAAATGTGTTGATTAATTTTCAAATATCTTTGTATTTTCTACTTAACTTTTTAAAAACTTGGTTTCTAATCTAATAGCAATGAGATCAGAGAATACACCATGATTTTAATTCTCTGAAATTTGCTGAATATATTCGATATTGATAGGTTGTGGTCTCTTTTGGTGTACATTTTATGTACACCTGAAAGAATGTATATAACATTTGAAGACAGTATCCAGTGTATTGTTGTTGTTTAGGTGCTAAGTCGTATCTAACTCTTGCAATCTGATGGACTGTAGCCTAGAGCCTCCCAGGTGGTAATGGTAAAGAACTTGCCTGCCAATGCAGAAGATGTAAGAGACATGGGTTCGATCCCTGGATTGGGAAGATCACCTGGAGGAGGGCGTGGCAATCCACTCAGTATTCTTGCCTGGAGAACCCCATGGGCAGAGGAGCCTGGCAACTACAGTCTGTGGGGTCACAAAAAGTCAAACATGACTGAGAAGACTTGGCATGCACTGAAGCCCACCAGGCTCCTCTGTCCATGGAATTTCCCAGGCAAGAATATTGGAGTGGGTTGCCATTTCCCTTGCTAGGGGATCTTCCTGAATAAGGGATTGAACCCATGTCTCTTACATGTCCTGCATTGGCAGACGGATTCTTTACCACTGAGCCAGCAGAGAATCCTGTTCAATGTATAGTCTATCACATTTGAAGTCAGTTGGATTAAGAGTGTTTATTTTCATACTCAAATCTCCTGTATTTCTACTGCTATTTTATCTATTTTTTGTATTATTATTAAGAGGAGTGTGTTAAAAACTTGCCATATGATTTTTGATTTGTGAATTTTGCTTCTATTTCTGTCAATTTTATTTTGCTTCATATAATCTAAAGCAGTGTTATCAGATGTATATGAATTTAAAATTGCTGCATTCCTGATGTATTAAGTCATTAGAAAATGTCCCTATTTATGTTACTTTCCTTTTCTCCCTTTCCTCATTTTCCACTAATCAAATGTTTTTAGCAATCCATGTTCTCCATGCATAAATCTCTGGCTAACTTGATAATTAAACTTCACTAGTTTTTTTATTACTTACCTTAGAAATTATAACTCACATCCTTGTTTTTTGAGCATTTATTTCAAATTGATATTCTTACCTACTTCCCAGATAATGCAAGATACATAGAACAATTTATATCCATTTACCTACTTCTTGGCTTTTTATGTTTTTGTCACACATTTACTTCTAACTATTTTATAAACCACAAAAACATATTATTTCTTTTTGTGGGTATACTATCTGTTTCAGTGTGTAAACATATTTAATTTGTCCATTGCTCTTCATTCCTCTCTGCATTTCTCTGCTTCTGGATTTATTTTAATTCTGCTAAAAGAAATACTTTACTGTTTTCTTTAGTGTGAATCTATTGCTCTGAAAAATCTTTGTTTTTGTATTTCTATCTTAGGATCACTTTTTTGGAGGATATCTCATCTGGGTATAAAATTTTGATTTAGTAGGTTCTTTTCTCCTTTTAACACTTTAAAGATGTTTCATTATCTTCTGGCTTTCATTGCTTTTTTCACTTCTTTGAAAGTAATGACTTTTTCATCTTTCAAATACTCTTAAGACTAAACTGTCTATGGTTTTTTATTTGCTTTATGCTGAAGAAACTCAGTGTGATTTTCCTTGTGTAATTTTTTTGTTTGTTTGTTTTTATTATTTGGGTACATAAGACATCCTGGATTTGTCCTTGCGGTTTCTTTCCCCCAAGCATTTAAAAAGTATTGTTGAAAATCTCTGCAATATTGCAGCTGGCCCATTGTTCCTCTACTCTTTCAAGCTCTCAGATTGTGTGTATATTAGAATTTTTAACCACAACTCACCTATATATTCTGTATTTTTTATTAATGCTTTATTTTTAATTTTATATTTGAGTATAGTTGATGAAATATTTTCTCTTCTTTAGATATTTTCTACTGGCCTATCTAACATTCTGTAAGCCCTTCTTCAGCTCTTCTCAAACTACAGTTACCCTATCTTTTGAAATCTAAATTTAAGTTACTATAATTTTTACATGTAAAATTTTTATTTGATTCTTTTTATATATTCCAGTTCTGTGGTAGGATTATCCAGTTTATTTCATTTATTGAACATATTGATCAATTAGTCTTTAATTCTCTGTCTGGAAATTCTGACATTTGTGTCACCTATGGGTCTGTTTCTCTTAGCTACTACTTGTTCTTGTGATACTTTACTTCAGTAAGACTTTTTTTTTTTTTTTATTGAATCCTAGATGTTGTGTTTGATTGTAGGAATTAATTTATGTTTTCTTATTCTAAAGAGGATTTATCTCACCCTCTGTCAGGCAGCAAAAAAATAGGACATATCTAATGATAGACTGGGGACTTCCCAGGTGGCTCGGAGGTAAAGAATCCATCTGCCAATGCAGAAGATGGCAATGCCTTCAAGCCTATGTCTTTGTATGTTATATAGCTTTTCCTAATTCTTCTCAGCAAGAGCTTTGATCTATCCTCAGCTACTATGTGGTATTTGGAAATGATAGTAATCCCCCTGTAATGAGATTAGCCAATATTGAGTGATATTTTACATATTGACAGTTTATTTTAAAATAATTCAGAGACACAGGTTTGATCCCAGGGTGAGCAAGATCCCCTGGAGAAGGAAGTGAAAACCCATTCCAGTAATCTTGTTTGGGAAATCCCATGGGCAGACGAGCCTGGCAGGCTGTAGTCCATGGGGTAACAAAGAGTCAGACACAACTGAGCATGCACACACGCATGCAACGATGGATTGAGCTGGCTGGAAACAGATTTTCTGTCCTTGGAGGACTTGGCCTTCCTCTTATTCATCCCTTTCTAAGGTGCAATTTTCCAGAGTTCCCAGACTTCCCAGGGCCATGAGAATGTCTCTGTCCTACTGTGTATTTGCTTTCTTCCTGACTTCTTAGCCTAATCATCAATGCAGCATTGTTGGTAACTCCTGAAGAACTACAAGATTTTTCCTTTCTGGGTGGTTTTAGGCCCAACAAATTTCTGCCTTCCTTGATAGCACAAAACTCCAGTTTTTGCCTTCTCAATAGGTGCAGTTGACTTAACCTGCCTTTTCATCTTCTTTCCCTAAGCTAAGAATTGGCATATGCCATGAGAGGAAAAGAAGCATAAAAAAAATTGGGCTTGTCCTAGTAAGCTCCTTCCCCCGCACCAGAAGTTTGCCTCTCGAATCCTGGCTACCTCAGCAGTTCTCCAATGCCTTCAAGCTTATATCTTTGTATGCTATGTAGCTTTTCCTAATTGTTCTCAGCAAGAGCTTTGATCTAGTCTAAGCTACCTCATGGTGTTTGGAAGTAAAAGTAATTTCTTCTCCAGCCCGATGATGAGATTATCCTATATTGCATGATATTTTACATATAACAATTTGTTCTAAAATAAATAATTCCAAACTCTATCTTCCTTTGTATTACAAAGAACTCCAGTAATATTTTGGGCATGCTTTGAGTATGTATATTGTGAATTTGATTTAGATATTTTCTGTTATCAATTAAAAGTGCATTTTGTACTTTAGAAGCATAGTTATGTTTAGAGATATTAATAAACCAGAATTTTGGTGTGTGATACTATAGTTGTAAAGTGACAACAAAATAGGAGGAAAAACATCCCTCAGGGCATCACAATATTTGGTTCTTGGGGTATATGCTTCTATAGGAGTTTTAAAATAGAGTCTCAATAATTAGACTCTCTTGGATGAAGTTCAAGAAATCCATTTAGCAATATAATCAACACTAAATATTGTTAGATTGATATTTTTAAAGTCATAGCTTTCAATTAGTTAAGAATTGATCTAAGCATTAATCTAAAATATTTCACAAGTAGGGTGAACCTTGTCATCCTTTTACTCAAGAGTCAGACATTAAGAAAACAGTGTGTTACAGGAAATACTTTTGAAACTGCTATGTTCAGTACCTCTTTTTCTTTTTGACATTACAGAATCATTGTAAGCACAAGGCCCACTTTACATTCTCCATCAAAATCATGGATGGTCTTTCCTCTGTATCTTCGTATCTTCACTCTAAGGGAGGTTTAATTCCATAACCTCCTCTCCATCCCGTTCTGTAATGTAATTTTACCTGACCAGTATCTCATCTTCTTAATATCTATGTTAGCAAATATTTGATCTGATAAACTGATACATAATAAGATAAATGTTTCAATTGAAAGCTTTAAACACATCTGTATCAAAATACTTCATTATAATAACTCTTCAATAAAATAATAGTATTCTGTTATACATACATTTTCAAAAAAAATGTTGCTTTTTCTTTATTAATTATTTGCATGAGTCTTTAAGTTACAGCTTTTTTGTTATAAATGTATATATTGCAATAAGTTCTGAAGATTTTCTTCACCCTCAATCCAATTCAAACCTGGAGGATATGGTATAACAACTGTCATCGTAATTAAGATATTCTTGTGCCTTGAAACTTTTCTTTCAACCAAGGTAGCATCTGGTTTTCTTTATTTTGACAATTGCAATTTCCCAGTTTCAGGACTTTTTTTACATTATCCTTCAAATTAACGTTGCATAGTGTCTGCCAGTTTTCATGGTTTGCAAGTATAATACCCATTGGTTGTTTTTATTGGAAATTACAGATCTTTATTTTATATAATAAGTTTTTAGGAGGGATGTAATTTGTAAATCCATGAAAGAATGAATCCATTTTCATTCAGATCTCTGAATTTATTTATTGCCTCTGTTCTACAAAGATAACATTTGTCTCAAGGGCATTCAAGGTTCCATTAGAAAACAAATAGCTTGTGTATTGCCACTTGCCACAGTTATGAAGATATTTTACGTGATCCAGCAAACACACTGTAAAGAGGAAAATGGAAATATTATTATATTGTTTATGGCCTACTTTGCTGTCTTTATATTATTAAAAGCCCTATTTTCAGATTATTTCTTTTATGTAAATTATCAACAAAAGACCAGTATCACTGTGGTTAGATTACTATTCTCTTGTATATATCGCTAAACACCTTACTACTTAATTATGATCTCCAAATGGTGTTAATATAAAAATGTTGTGACTTCAAAACATTGAAACTCCCTGGTCTAGCTGTTATAACACCATGTCCACAAGATATAGCTATATGCCTGTTTTATACTGAACTTATGTTTAAATTTAATGCCAACATTTCATTGCTAAGAAACATGTTAAATGAGGATGGAGATGCCATATTTATTGAAGGGCACATCTACATTGGCAGGTGTTTTCTGAATTAAACATTTGTTTCAGATAATATTTTATTCAGTAACATCTTATCAGCCAAAATGTTTTCTCTCTCTCTCTTTTTTTAAGTTTTGAAAATTCCAGTTTCCTCCCTACATATTCTAAGCTGGAAATGTTTGGGAAGAAATATTCTTTTCCTTTGGTCCCAAATGCTTCAGAACTCTCATTTCCTCACTGCAGATCTGCTGTCCAGGGCTGTCCATTCACACAGAACATTCCTGCTCTTCAGGCATTGAACTTTGTTTTCCAAATATTTTTCTTTAGAAATGGGTTTTTAGATTGGAGCTTATAATTTGGAAATAGCTGAAAGAGTCTGCAAGTATACAAGTCAAGGTGGAAGGACTGGAAAAACACCATTTAGGATATGACACATGTCTAAAACATAATAATCTCAGAAAGATGAGTGATTGAAGTTTCCAAAGAAACTGCTGACAATGTCTGAAGTTAACACACTTAGTTCTAAATCTGTGCAATTTGACCTTAATTTTTTTGTGAACAAAAGTTACACTTTGCACTAATTTGCATTGCTGCTACTTTCATCCTAAATTGGAATTTTTTATCGCCATCCATCTGTACGATACCTCCTGTTGCTAATTTTTGACGTGGATTCCCTCATTAATATGAGCTCCACAATTGCATAGATTAAAAGTTATCTGATCATATCTGGCTCATCCCATGTTGTATCATTCTGTTCCTATATTTGATAGAGAGTGATTTAATTGTGACAGTGTTAGTATATAAAGAGAATGAATCAGAGAATAATATTGGAAGAGTAAAATTTTAATGTATCTATTGATGTTTTATAGGGTTTAAAATTTTAGGTGCAGTTTTCTTTTTTAGCCATTTTAATAGAGTAAAAAACACAAATCTTAGATGTTGTAGTCTTATAAAGATTATATGTAGAGAGTGTTCAAATAAGAATTTAAATAGATTCCTAATTAAATATTTTGCATATCTTTGTGAAACAATTTTTTTCTTTTTATGATTAATCATTTTGAAAGCTCTTAAGTGAAAGAAATTTATTTCTGATAACAACCGTCATAAGTACCAAACCAATATAGAAACCATTATCTTTAAAAATGTTTGAAAACCCAAAAGGTTGAGTTAGTAAGAAACCTCTGGAATATAGTGAAACTCCTAATACTCTTAATTAGTTCTTTAGATCAGGGTCAAAGGAACAAAACTTCTCAACAAAACATATGAGTGCAGTGAACTGAGAATTCCTTTAAGAGCTTGATTTGATAGCCATGTTAAAGCATCAGTAGACGTCAAAAAATTAGGGGCAGGGGGTTAAGAGGTACGAAACTGTTGTGTACAGAATAAGCTACAAGGTTATATTGTACAACATAGAGAACATAGGTTATATTTCATAGTAAGTAATAAATGGAGTATAACCTTCAAGAATTGTGAATCACTGTGTTGTATACCTATAATTATATAATATCGTACATCAACTCTACTTCAGTTAAAAAAGAATCCTCTTTATAATCTCAAACTTAATCTGAGTTGGTCAATGCTGAGACTTAAGGCTACTTGGAAACTCTTAGCATCTGTTCCTTTATTTGCTGAAATATTGAGCATTCTAATTATTAAAAGCCTGTCTTTAATATGAGTGAGAATTTACTGAAGAATTAAAGGACTCCTGCTCTTCTTTGGTTTCAGTAATTATGATGAGCTCTATGTAAGGTTGTGCATTTTAATCTCTATCCTTTGCCTCTATAATTGGTTTGTAGTACCTATTATTTGGGCTGCTCTTTTCCGGCCACCCCAATATGTTAACCCCAAGGAGAAACATGCCCTTTGACAAGTGCTTCCTTGAAACTATGCATCTATTTTCTCTTCTGGAAATTAAGGGTGACATTACCCATCTTCCAGCATGGTTGGACAATAGAGGAAATGCTCTCTGTGAAGGTGCTCTGCTGAGTACCTTGAACATAGAAGGTGCTGTTACATTTTGGCTCTTTTACCATTGGTGTGTTTTTTTTTTTTTTTTTCTCTCTCTAAGGGCTTCCCTGGTGACTCAGATAGTAAGGAATCTGCCTGCAATGCAGGAGACCTGGATTCGATCCCTAGATTAGGAAGATACCCTGGAGAAGGGAATGGCAACCCAGTCCAGTATTCTTGCCTGGAGAATCCCATGTACTAAGGAGCCTGGTGGACTTCAGTCCATGGGGTTTCATAGAGTTGGACACGACTGAGCAACTAGCACTTTCTCTCTAAACCCTTCTAAACCACATGATGAGAATTGCTGGTGTCCTGGGGCAAGGGGGGCTTTGGGAGCTAGTAACTATTTAATGTTCATGCTTATGGAGGACTACCTGTCTTTGATAGATTCTTCTCTGGTGAGCATTGGTCCTGAAACTCCTCTGCTCTCCAGCTTCTATGTAATTCTTGCTATTTAATTTACTTGGGACCTGAATCCTAAACTATTAGAAGCTATAAACTCTTTCTAACAGCACAGCAATTAAAGAGAAGAATTTTAAATACTAAAAAAGTCTTAATGTAAGGACCATGGTGACCACTCTGATTACCATAGAAGAGTGAAAAGAACTCTAACCTGAGTGGTTCAAAACCATTTGCTCTTTCCTGATTTTAAGTGTAAAATGCTAGTAAGTACTTTAACTTTTTATTAATATATTACAGTGTGTGAATGTTAAACTAGATTGGGTGGAAAGATTTAGTCCAGAACTCTAGTACAATGAAATACTCCAAGAAAACACTCAAATACATTCTTTGAATACTGCGTCCTACCTCTCACACCCTCAATTTTGTAGAGTCACAAAATGGCATTGAGTGTCTGTGAGTTCCTAGAAAATGAAAATTTCTTAAGATGATCTAATGCAGTCTCCCCCACAAACTGTTACTTACTAAAACTCATTCTGGAAGACAGTGGCCAGCTTCAGTGAGAAAGCTAAATTTAAGAACATGGCAATCCTCCTATCTTAACTAGCCATTGTTCTTAGTGTAAGAGGAATACATATCATCAGACCATCAAGATTTCTAGTCAATCTATTTTCCTTAAAAAAATGGGTAATTATCAGGACTTCCAGGTGTATTTAGAATCACAAAATGACATAAATGTTCATCTGCAGTTAAAAACAGCTCCATAAGGATGAAGGCAACCTGTCATCCTAGAACAACTTTTTCTTTTGACATGTAACCTGGTGGCTCAGACAGTAAATAATCTACCTGCAATGCACCTACCCTGGTGGCTCAGAGGGTAAAGCGTCTGCCTGCAATGCAGGAAACCCAGGTTCAATCCCTGGGTTGGGAAGATCCCCATGGAGAAGGAAAAGGCAACCCACTCCAGTCCTCTTGCCTGGAAAATCCCATGGACGGAGAAGCTTGGTAGGCTACAGTCCATGGGATCGCAAAGAGTTGGACACGACTGAGCAACTTCACTTTCACTAATGCAGGAGACCCAGGTTCAATCCCTAGGTTAAGAAATCTCCTGGAATAAGGTAATGGTTTCCCACTCCAGGATTCTTGCCTAGAAAGTCCTGTGGACAGAGGATCCTGGTCAGGTATAGTCCATGGGTTCGCAAAGAGTCAAACATGACTGAGCATTAACCCTTTCACTTTCACAATTCTAAAATATGAGATGTATTATTACAAAAGGTTATTATTAATTTCCTCTTGACAAAGGTTTTTCTTCTCTCTCTCTGTGCATTAAATGCAACTTCTTATCATCCAACGTTATTAATTCAGTTCAATCCTGAGATACTCCTATCCCATGTCTTCTGTATATAAGGCATTGTGAAGAAATGCCCACTGTGCCTTTCCTGCTTTTGTGGCTAGGTTGGGACCCTTGGGATAGCAAACAGAAGTTCAGAAAGGGTTAGTACCATACCCTTTGGCCCATGGGGCATTGAATAACCTGGGGAATAAATTCATACTCTGCAGAGGCAGAGTGATGGAAGGGATTCTTAATTCTTTCCCTGCCAAACACAGCATGGGCACCTTTGCCTGCTCAGAGTCCTGTTTCCTTATGTGACATATGAATGAGTTATAATGAAATCCCAGCATTTCTCAGGTCCTTTCACCTTCTGATCAAAGAACTCTTCAACTAGTTAATAATTCCTTTTTAGCATAATAGAGCCTTAGAGCATAATTTCAATCATGGTTAAGCACAGTTAAGTGAGATAGAGTTAGTTAATAGGCATTTTATATTCTGTATGTCAAGTATTTATAGTTTTGTAGGTGAAGATGAGTCCTGGAATATGTGTCATGGGCATAGTAGTGTGAGGGTATGCATGTTCACCCATATTAGGAAGTAGAAAACCAGGAGAAAAAAGTAGAAAGGAATGAATTTGGAAAAGAATGTGAAGGAAGGTGACTATGGCCTGACCTACGGTTCTTTAGAGGGAAAAGTACAGTTTATGTTTGTGATAGAAAGAGGTTATGCAAAGTACTGAACTGAAGGAATGTGGAAAGTGTGTTCAGGGATGGAAGGTGAGAGCTTGTTTACTGAGAGCATCTGGTGAGGATGCAGTAATGGCTGAGGCATGTTTTCAGTCTAGGTAAGTGTGGAAGTGAAAGATGCTCAGTTGTGTCTGACTGTTTGCAACTCCATGGATATAGAGTCCATGGAATTCTCCAGGCCAGAGTACTGGAGTGGGTAACCTTTTCCCTACTCCAGGGGATCTTCCCAACCCAGAGATCAAACCCAGGTCTCCCACATTGCAGGAGGATTCTTTACCAGCTGGGCCACAAGGGAAGCCCCTGGTAAGTGTAGTTTTTGCTGTTTGTGATTTCCAAAGATGAGTATGTGCCAATGATAGAAAAGGAGATTTAGGTTCAGTTTTGGATTTTAAAATAAATACTGCATTATTCCACCAGAAAACTTTAGTAAACAAATGCAATACTTTAATTCCTTTTAAAAAAGTATTATTAAAAGTTTGACTGTTAAATATTAAACTTGACATTTTGATTAGCATGATTTATCAAAATGTTCTCTGTCTTAAGCATTATATGAGAATTAATTCTCTGTAATTAAGCATTATATAAGAGCATATCTCATTTTAAACGGTAGCTTTTTCATCAGTACCACAGAAATACCAAACATATAGGAGAAACATATATAATTTGTTGATATTCAAGTCAGAAAATTACACTAATGGTTTTAATTTACATTCCACCCTAGCCTTCTATATTACAGGCAGAAAATTTGTGCTTCCTTTAATTGCACAAGCAATTAGGCATTTACACTCTCAAAACTAAGAGAAAATGGCTAATTGTGTATGCAATATCTGTGCCCACCACTAACAGTGGCTACAAACAATCCTGCTACCAAAATGAAAGCCAGGGATAAAAGCCGACCCCGAGTCATTGCCCTTTTTGAAGCTTGGAACATGCTTTTCTCATAACTTCAGTGGCTTTGAAAGTTCTATGTTTTTGACAGACGTAAGCATTAGCCTGTAGTGCTCCTTACAATCTGAAGTACAAATTATTCTCATTTAAATAAAGTGGAAATGGTGACAAATTCTGAACAATTTCGTTACAAGACATATAATATTTGAAAATTTTCTCTGGAGTATTTTAGACCAATCATGTTGGAAATTTAATATGAGTGCCTGATTTCTAAAGTTACATTTCCGTCCCTTAAATCCCACCCAGAATTTGTCTCCAGTCATTTTATATCTCTTCAAATGACACCCAAGTATTTACAGCCCCCAAAGCACCACGAGTTCTACTAAATAGACACATTCTTAGAAATTGCTAGAGAAGTGAACAAAAGATGAGTCTGTCTGTCTTTCCAACTAAAATGTCTGTTTTATTTATATACCACTGAATTTACATTGGATTTTTCCCTCACTACAATAGGTAAAATACGCTTTCTGTGTTCATCGTCTGTCTTTCAAAGTAAGAATTTAAAAGGAAACAGTGTCCATTTGCCCCTGAATATTTTCGTTCATCATCTCCAAATAAGAGATCAAGACTTTTGAAGACCCTTAACCCAAGTTGAACACCCTCTGTGCTATAATCAAATTCAGCTATTTAAAAAAAAAAACAATCATTAATAGCAGATGTTAAACACAAAAAATCCGCGAGGTTGGACTTTGCTATAACAACATACTGAAAACCTCCTTTTGCTAAATCTACTTAGAAGCCCATAAGAGTATCCGAGCATAACCAACTAACTCTTAATTCTACTTGACTCCCTCAGTCTGATATCCTAGCCACTATTTTTGTTGTTTTTCAAAAAATCTAACTACCCTTGCACTTATGTCATAAAAAATTCTGCCTTTTTTCCCTTTTTTAATATTTGTATTCAAGACAAACAACAGGAGGTTGAAATCAGGCCATTTAAAAGAAACATCTGCTGACATTTATTCATATGCTACATGTTCCACTTTCATCATTGAATGTAATGATAAACACACATTCCAGTCAATAATGGCAATTCCCAGCCAAGCTTTACAAATGGTCTCTTTAACACCTAAATTGACAGCTCGGGAGATTTTGAGATAGAAGCTAAATATGGTACATTTGGACACTGTTTGCCTAAGTCTAGGATGTCTTGAAGACTTTAATAAGCAGACATACATTACAAAATAGAAGAAAGTCTCGACTGTTCAGGTATGGGAGCAGTTGAGTTTGACACTTTTTTGAGCAGATTAAAAGCACCAAAAAAAAAAAAAAGAAAAAGAAAAACCTTCAAAAACAAATGGCCTCTTGGAAGAGTAAAGTGAAATAACAGCCCTGGCCCACACTACATGGAGCCTCGTTGCATTTAAGAGAGAAAACTAATTGCATCTCATTTAAATGATAGATCTTAATTGTGAAATGATAAATAAGTTAAATATTTATTTTGCTTCCCAAGTTAATTGAAATAAATCCTGCTCTGAGTTTCAATTATTACAAGAACATCTTTAATAAAATATTAAATGTGTTCCATTTATTGCTAGCCATGAATCATTCTGTCAGCTTTTAACATGCAAAGGTTTTCTTTTAAGCCTGTGCCGTAGGTTTCAATACATATTTCTAACTTCTCTTCAGGAAGGGACATCTCACAGCAAAGTGAATTAACAACACAGAAGGTAGCCATTAAAGATCTCATGATAGGATTGGAATTAGCTTGAGTCATCACTATGAGGACATGTAAATACATGCTCCTCCCAAGACGTTAAGGACCACATTTGATGTATATCTTTTATGTATATCCCTATACATTTTAGTTCAGATTGATTAACCTTATAACTGAATCATAGACTGTGTTCTAGCCAAGCAGAAAATCACAGCTTTACCCAACTCGATCATGTGTGAAGAGTTTCTCTTTTCAAAAGTCTTCTGTCCCTGTGGTTTAAAACAGGTCACTCCCTACTGAAAAGAACCTAGACATTTAACAAACTCTCTCAAACAGAAAGAGAGGTAGGTGAAGTTATCTCATACACTGTCATCCAAAGAACAAGTCACACCAATCTGTAGTGCTCTGATTAACGGTATTTTTCTCTGAAATCGGCTCCATTTAGGGGACAGCTTGAAATTGTTTTTTGTTTTTTGGTTTTGTTTCTTCATGCAAGACAAATGGAGCTAAATTTGGAACATCATGTTATGGTGTTTTCATCTGCTCCCAAGGCATGTTGAACAAGGTAGCCAGACATATCTTAACACCTTATTATTATTCTATGTGGGGAAAATTTAAAAAATCCAGAAGATGGATTTACAGTAGTCCATGACATTGGCTACAGTGATGGAAAGCATGGCAAGCTGAAGGACAGGTTACAGGGATTTCTGAGGCGGTGTCATAGAGCTCTGGGTAGAAACTGCTGTTTTCAAAGTCAGCATTGATATTAACAGTGCATTATAGAAAAACCTGAACACCATAATGCTCTTTTTCATAATGTCACCTCTCCTATGAATCTATTGAAACTGGTTCAGTAAAATTTTCAGTGAAATTTTCCTCCAGTTATTCATCTTTCACATATTTACAACATTACTGTGTGGTAAAATTATGGTGGCTAAACCAGTTTGTTAAAGCTCTGGGGCAGGATTCAGAGGAATCAGTTGATTTCCACTGATACTCCATCCTAGAAGGTTTTTAAACATGGATGTCTGGCAGGAGTGTAGCCCAGACCTGCCGCATCTACACAGGAGCAGAGTGTACTGGGTGGGAAGGGGAGAGAAAGTATGTGCTCTCTCCCAGGCCCCCCAAAGCCAGAGCAGAGTGAAGATGGGACGCCAAATAAATCTGCCAGTGATTACGCTAAAGGAAATTATGATCTTGTTATAGAAACCATTAAAGGAAAACCAGAGTTGGTATGTAAATATTGTTGCATCATTATACCACTGAAAAAAACAACCTAGAGCAACATTAGTATGTTATGCAATTAACAAAATGAAAAATGAGCTGCTTGAATTTAAAGCTTTTAATGTTTTTCAAACAGATAATAAGCATTTTTGACACCACTGTAAAACATAAAAGGAAAGGTCTCTGTCAGAGTAAGTGACATAGTTCGTCAATACTTACTATGCATTAAGGAACTGATGTATGTTCACATATCTCTGTTATTTGTTATTTTCTAACTCATCAAACAGAAACCATGTATAAACTAAGGCAGGGTAAAGAGAGAGGACTTGGGAGAAGAAGAAGTGATGCTTTTTATTTTTTCAGAGATTGTTGGCCTGTGTGTGTTTTACTGATTTTGAGAATAAATGGCTTGGAAAGCCAAATTTGTGTAGCCAAAAGCACCAGTATAAAGTACTGTGTGCAATATCTTAGATTTAGAACTTATTTAAAAATATTAATATAATTCTTCAGTGCCTTAGAATAATAAAATGTAGTTAACATTTAATCTATTACTCGGTATTCTTTTTGACTCCCTTAAACCAGCAGTTAATTTATATTTTCAATTACTATAGTAGACTCTAAACAATACTTTAGCAGTGTTGCTTCAATGGGAATAGGAAAACAAAAACTTCCTTAAAATATGTCACAAAATATTCTCATGCACTATAGTGTCTAGATATTATACAAATAATGTAATATTCATAATATACAAATTATAACTATACTATTCATCTTAGTGTGGTACTTTTTATAGATGAACAAAAAGATCACAATTATTTACTCTTTGAAAGTCAGAGAACTACTCAATCAAAAAATTTCATAAAATGAACTTATATTACCAACAATGCAGCTATTTTACTTTGCAGATGATGAGTGATTTATGTATCAAATTCAGAATAGTAAGGAAAAATGCATATGGGGACAATGCAACTTTCATCATTTCTAAATGAATATAATTTACTGTAGGCACTAGAAAGTTAATATGTTCTCTAAAGATTTCTTTAATTTAGTTGTTGCTAATTTATTCACACTAATACAGAAAAAAATACTGCAAAATTTTTCATAACAAAAAAACTGTGCATATCTCTGTGTTTTAGCTGGCATGTGGTTCTACACAGATGGTTTGGGGCTTTCTTTGCTGCAAAACAGATGGGCCTGCACTGTCCCTTACCAATCAAAAGAGAACTTGAAAATATAGGAATATCTTTACCTACATTGCGTCCTTTAATTCAAGAAATTAAAATGCCTAAAAGTATAAATAACTGCCTATGGAAAATAATTTTTGAAGCGGGATGTCATATGTTGAAATTATACAGTAACCCAGTTCATGTTTAATGCAAAAAAATATAAAAAGTTTGGCTTATATGTGATACTGTTTGTAACATACAACTATTAACTTAAGAAATTTACAACTATGGAATGACTGTTATCATGTGTTCACCTTGCCTAAAAAACACTGCTGTTTTAAAACTTGAAGTGCAGTTAAGCATATTTCAATTCAAAGTGATCATTCTAGGCAGTATCATCCATTGAACCGAGTTAGCAAACACATATGAGTTTGGTACTCTTATAACTGACACACTTTTACAACCAAAATAGAAGTGCAAACAAAGCTCTGAATTAACCTGAGTGCTTTAAGTATTACTTTAATTATTCACAAGGGAAATTATGAAGTCTTTTGTGCATTGAATTAGAACTGTGGCCTGCCTTCAGTGTTTGGATTTCTGTTGAAATGTGGAAGTATGATATTCAGAACTATTAAAAGCACTCTCTTTGTTTTGTACATATCAGTAAATTGTACCAAGTAACGTGGCAGCACACTCTCTCGTATCTTCACCAAGTGAGAGACAGACATCATGGGCTCACGAGCTTAGAATATAGTGTTGCTTATAGGCAAAGCTCTTAACTGCTTTTGTCTCTAATATATCAATACAAATAAAATTGTCAACATGCGATGTGGCGACCAATTTTTGATATTTTGTCAATATGCACTCTAACAGTGAGAAGCTTTGCTGAGCATAATCAAGGGTAAGATTAGCTTTTAGAGACTGGTGTTCCTTTGTGGCATTATCTGCAAAGCCCAGTTTAGCTGTATGATCTACCTTTACTTACCCAGGATAAGTAGTTTCAGAGCACTGTGTACCCTGTATTTTGCTTCCCTCCCAAACTGTGCATTTACATATTGTATAGCCTTTCCAGGCAAGGAAAACTGATGAAGCTCTAATGCTTAACTATAAGAAAAAAACCCTAAAATTACTTTATATCTAAATGATATCTATATCATCTATATTTATATAAGCACACACATATATATATATTTATATTTGCAACTATACATGTAACTGTATATAACTGCATCTCTCGCTATCTCTATATATGTCTGTGTGTGTGTGTATATATATATATACACACACATATATATGTATATATATGTTTACATAGATTTTCATTCCTTGCAAATATTTTACTAAGGAACATAGAAAGAAAGACTTTTTCTACATATAAGCAATGTTTCTTAAATTGGTTTCTTTTTTAAATGTTCAGATTCTGAAAGAAACTGAGTATTTTTTCTTTTGTCTGTGTGATGCAAAATAACAGCTTTGCTTGTATTTTTTCAATTACATGAAAACCAGTGTCTTTCATAGATGAAAGGTTTTGCCAGGCTAGTAAATGTAAATAAAACTGTAAAATAAATATATTTAAGAAAAGAAACTCTTCTCAAGCACTCCTAATACTTTGGCAGCATCTCCATAAACAAACAATTGATATGGTAATTACAAATACTCTTTATCCATTCTTTAAAACCAGTTTCTTAAGTTGTCTTCTAGCCTAAACCTAGATCATAGTACTGCAGTAGAATGAAATAAAACTGAATTCTTAAAAATGTTCTTGTGACTAGTTTTTTAAATAACTGAGTCTTCTATTTTTTTTTTTTTTTTCGCATTAGTAAAGTTTGCTGGAATAGTTGGTTTTTGGACTTAATATTCAGTCAGAAGACCTTAAACCTTCTAGAGAATCAAGGAACATAAGCATCAAAATTTAAGCATCAAAATATTTGAATTGTTGGGAATATTCTGGCAATTAAGAACCAATACAGCCCAAGTGAAAAAGCCTAAGGCACTAGGCTGAACATTTTATGGGTTCTTCCTGCATTCCATTGAGAAAAAGAATACATCTATGCAGTACTTGGCATTGGCAAATGTAGATTGTGCCATCAACTATTATTGACTTATCTGGCTCTTCAGTGTCCATCTAAAAATAGGTCTGATGTACCCAAAACATATATTATTGCTCAGATAATTATTATTGAACAGATATTAATTCATGCCTATTCCTTGGACAGTTAGAATGCTTCTGAGCATTTTGTCAATTTTTAAAATATTCTCCTGCTGATTATGTGGCCCAGGTTCAATTTGCCAAGCCAAATTGACCTGAACAGAAACTTAAATCTTTTATTTGACTCTTGTCAAAATTGGACTTTAAATTGTTTTAATTTTCTTGCAAACGGATGCTTATTATATTAGGAAGTAAAAGTTAGCAATTTCCTACTCATTATTCCTCATTTCAACTATTAATATCTGTAAAAACTGTATGAAAGCACAAAGAGAAGGCATTACCGTTACCTATCTTGGTGGCAGATTATATTATTGTTTTCGATTTTTTGCAGTCCCTCCCTGGGACAGAATTACACTAGTCATTACACCACTGACATCAGATTTGGCCACAGGACACTCTTGTAGAATCTTTCCTCAGTCTAAGTGATTTACATCACATCTAAGCAGAAGCTTTAAGAATGTATCATGTGGGACTTCCCTGGTGGTCCAATGGTTAAGACTCTGAGCCCTGAATGCAGTGGGACTGGGTTCAATTCCTGGTTAGGGAACTAGATTCTACATGCCACAACTAAGAGTTTGCACACTGCAGCAAAAGAGTTGCATGATGCAGCTAAGACCTGGCATAACCAAAGAAATAAGTAAATATATTAAAAAAAAAAAAAGTTATTGCACAGTGCTACCATTACTTGTTCCCCAGTGTAATAGAGAAGAGTTGTTTTCCCCTTAAGAATTCTGGAATGAAAAAAAACATGGGGGGACCAGAGTCCTAGCTGTTCCCCAGCTGACTTGAACAGGAGGAAAAAAAGATAAGTTTTTGTGAGCCCCTGAGATTTGGGATTATCTGTTACTAAAGCAAAACCTATCATAAGCTAACTATGAAGGAAACAAAGAATTTTCAAAACTTATCATTTCAATTTTTATTTCATCAAAGGAACTCTGCCTGCAGTGTGGAGGACAGATGGGCATGGAGAAGTCCGGAATCAGGAATATTAGCTGGAGGATAATAAGAGGAATAGGCTTGCCCCCATGCTAGCAATTAGCTGATAGTGTAGTGGGAGAGAAAAGAATAAATCGTTTCCAAACTGATGTGGAGCTCAGAGTTAGTAGGTATTAGGGGATTATGTCAGCCTTTGTACTGAAGATGAGTCTGAGGATGGAGTAAAATGTGAGTCAAATATTCAGTGGAAAGTGGTCAAAATGATTATGAAAGATCACTAATTGTCTTTTGACTGCTTTGGCAGATTATTAAGTTATCTGAATTTAACTCTTTTTTTTTTTTTTACTATCAAAGACAATTTTATTTAGTATTTACTGGACTTCACAGGCTATTACTTATCTTTTAAAATTTTATTTTTTTTAATTCATATGTTAGCTTCTTTTGAAATGTATTAAGTATTCAGTGTAGAAAATTTGTAAATTTACCCCTTCCTTGAACTCCTCCAAGAAAAAAAGAAAATTTCTAAAAAAAAAAATCAAGGAAAACTGAATGTTTTGGTGATTTTTCTAATATATGCCTTTTATACAATAATATTATTTTATAACATGATTTTTTTCTAGTCTATCACTAGTAGTTTCTGTACCATTACATTCTGATCATTTTGCTTTGCTACATAGAATTCCATTTATAGACAATGTAATCCATTTTGTGTTGTTGCTTATTTATATTTTTTGCTTTTTTTTTTTTTCTATTCTAAACAATGCAATAGATATCTGTCCACTTACCAGCAGGATCTGACAATACCTACTCTCCTTACTCAGTATCTTCTTACACATACAACTCCTCTTTCCCCAGTAAAAGAAATTCTTAGGCTATAAATTGTGAATTTGCAGCTATAAATTATACTAGTAAAGAATGTTATATTATCCCATCAGATGGTTTTTTATTTCTTTATTCATGAAAGTTGCTCCACTAACTTGTGTCTTCTGGTAGTCTAAGATCTGAGGTTGTCTGAAGAGCCACAGTCAAGAAAACATACTTTTATCCTGTATTTGCATGGATATGCATATCCTGGCAGTACTCCACCAAATACCAGGTCAGTTATTCCCCAGTCAGTCAGATTTCTGTCTCTGGGGAGCCAATCACCAAGGAAAGATTGTTTATCCTCACCTGGCAGAACTCAGGAGTGGCCATATAACCTCCAGGTAGAAGTTTAAAAGCCAGCATATGATTGTCTATGCCTCTGTTTTGTTTTTTGTTTTTGCCCCTTTGCCATGAGACCAGGTATGGATAGTGGCTACCCTGTTACCTGGATCCTGTTAACACACATTCATTACAAAGACATAGCTACAAAGGACAGAGACTATGAGTGAGAAATAACTATCTGTTGTAAGGCATTGAAATTCTGGATCATTTGTTACAACACATAACAGCTACTCTCCTGGTTAATGCATCTAAGGAATAGCTATGTGTTCCTACAGATAAGGAGATCATGAGAGGCAGTATAAAGTAATGCATGAAGACAGTCTTCCTAGGCTGACGACCTGTTTTTGCCTCTTGCTAACCAAGTAATCTTGAGGACAGTGTGTAACTTTTCAAAATTTTCTTATTCTCACAGGAAAATGGACATGATGATACCTACTCTCAAATAGTTGTTACGAAGGTTGAGAGAGAGATCAAATGTAGTGTTTAATATTCTGATAATACAAACATTTTTGACATATATCAGTTTATTTAAAAGGTTTATAGTATTAGTTTTAATAGTTTTAAACAGTAAACAAATTGAGTTTTAGGTAAATAAGATACCTAGATCTCAGATCTCAAGAGGGTGAATTTAGATTTGTCATGTGAGTTCTCCGAGCTTCTGTGTGTGTCTGTGTGTATGTGCTCAGTCATGTTTGACTCTTTGTGACCCCATGGATTCTACCAGATTCCTTTTGTCCATGGAATTTTCCAGGCAAGAATACTAGAGTGGGTTGCCATTTCCTGTTCAGGGGTCTTCCAGACCCAGGGACCAAACCTACATCTCTTGCATCTCCTGCGTTGGCAGGAGGATTCTTTACCACTCTGCCACCCAAATGCTTCCCTTTGTATCACTGAGGTATAAAGTAAGTTTATGTGTGCAAGGAGCACAATGTATGGCATGTTGGAAATGCCCAATAAATGGTAGATGCTATTAGAATTATAAAAGTAATAGTGTCCATCATGAAAAAGCCTTTGGATGATGGAAGAGCATTTCAGTGAACATATTAGTCTTCTCTCTATTCTTTACTTTCAATTTTTTTACTTTGAAATTTGATGCTGCATTCCAAAATCAACTTGATGGATCAACTGATTTTATATACAGATTTCAAATAGCATGGCTGCAGGAACTATCTTTGATTTGACCAAAAATCTCTTTGGAAAACTAAACTGTGGTAAATTACATAAAATATGTGTAATGCAAAATCCAGTCATCCATCTGGCCTAGTCAAAGAGGACTTCAAATGTACTTTGAGATAAAGAAATCAGATGAGATGTGGAACTAGCTGAATTATAGGCTTGATTTACCGTAAGCTGACGCTGTTAACTTGAGCAAGGCTTTTGGGTGCAGGTTTCCTCATCTCTAAGGTGGCTATGTTAGGATCACAGTAGGAGGCATTGAACATTTGGTTCTGAGAGCCCTGAAATGAAAAGCATATATGTTTTATTATATTACTTTAGCATAATTTTCTTCTCTCCAAATGCAAAACTGAGCAGAAACTCTGAAGTGTAAGTTAAGTGTTGAAAGTAGTATTATGTTAGGACTTTTCCCCTTATAGTTCCATGGTTCTTGAAGTCTTAAATCTGGAGGAAAAAAACAACAGTGTCATTATCCACAACAACCCAACAATCCCACTAACCAGTCTCATGGCAGGGTCTTCCTTGTCACAGTAAATATTGTCCTATGAGTGTGAAAGTGAGAAAAGCAATTACTTTTCTATAATGATTGATACTCACTTATTCAAATCTTTTCTTTCTCTTTTCCATCTAATATCTGTTCATTTTTTATTTCATTCACTTTAGTTGTGTTTTTCAAAAGTTGTCAAAGATTACTTTCCCAGGAATAGTCCAAATTAATACAGAATATTCAAAATGTAATTAGAGGAAGAGATATGCAAAAGTGGGCAGTATTCATAAAAATGTTAGAAAGTGATAAAATTTACCTCAAACCACAGGATTCTATTTCCATGACCTCAAAATCAAGATGAACATGTGGAAAATAAATCTAGTTTAGTATCTAAGTATTTGCAAATTTCCAGATGTTTATTTTCATACAACTACTAAATTCTCCAAAGAATTGATGCTTTTGAATTGTGGTGCTGGAGAAGACTCTTGAGAGTCCCTTGAACTAAAACAGATCAAACCAGTCAATCCTAAAGGATATCAACCCTGAATGTTCATTGGTAGGACTGAAGCTCCAATACTTTGGCCACTTGATGCGAAGAGCTGACTCATTGGAAAAGACCCTGATGCTAGGAAAGATTGTGGTTAAGAGAAGGGGGCAACAGAGGATGAGATGGTTGGATAGCATCACTGACTCAACGGGAATGAATTTGAGCAAACTCTGAGAGATAGGGAAGGACAGGGAAGCCTGGTGTGCTGCAATCACAGGGATACAAAGAGTTGGACACAACTTAGTGACTGAATAACAACAATTATACTCCAGGGAAGAATACTCGAGTGGGTATCCATTCCCTTTTTCAAGGGATCTTCCTGACCCAGGGATCGAACCTGAATCTCCTGCATTGCAGGCAGATTCTTTACCTCCCGACCTGGGAAGTCTCACTTACAAGTATTCCACATCAATTATATTTATAAAAAATATATATATATATATATTTTATATCATCAATATATATAAAAATCATTAACATTTTTATTTCTGTTTTGAACTAGAAAGGGTAAGTGGAAATCAGGAGAAACACTACAAACATTCCAGAGCCATTGAGCAAGCAGAAGAAAATATAGTAATTTTATTGGCCTGTGAAATAACAAAGCTGCCTTAACATGACTTTGACTTTCCATGCAGGCAAGGAGCATTACATCAGAACATCTTCATATTATAGCCCAGTGCAGTGGTATTTGGGGGCTTCCCAAGTGGTGCTATTGGTAAAGAACCTGCCTGCCAATGCAGGAAACTTAAGAGACACAGGTTTGATCCCTGGGTCCGCAAGATCCCCTGGAGAAGGGCATGGCAACCTATTTCAGTATTCTTGCCTGTAGAATCCCATGGACAGAGGAACCTGGCAGGCTATGGTCTGTAGGGTTGCAAAGAGTTGGACACGACTGAAGCGACTTAGCATGCACACACACAGTGGTATTTATCAGAAGCAGACGAGCAAATATTTATTGCACCAAGATACTCACAAGTGAAAGGTGAAATAGTCTATGTGAAAACTGAAAGGGCGGATAGAGAGCAAGAACAACATAAGTGATGCTATAAGCCCCAAAGCACATGCTATGTCTAGGAACTTGTTAAGGATACAGTGTGGAGGGTGTTTAGGTAAGGGGTGTCAATGAGCCTGGTACAGAATTAACTCAGAAAAGTGGCAATGGGAAGTTTAGAGAAAGATTGTAAAAGCTTTGAACATTAAGCCAAAGAGCCTGGATTTTGTTCTGGAGACAGTGGGAAACAACAAATAGTTTGTAGCTGGGCCTGACATAAGCAGAACTGTGCCATGGGAAGATTGATAACCTGGCAGAAATGTGAAAAAGGAAAAGTGTGTGCAGAAGGTTTCCTGGTTTTCAGATGACAAGGTACCATCAGCACGCAAAGAGTTGTTTTTTTTTTTTTTTTTTAGTCTTAGGAGAAATCTTATATTTCCAATTCTTTTCTCTTGGAAGCTTTAAAATCTGTACATAACAGAAGAAGCATAATCTTTAGCCTTAAATTAAGGTTATTTTAAACTTATAACGAAATCAGGCATCCTAATTGCATATCTTTCCTCTTTATTGTAATGAAAGTTTTCCATGTGGCTAGTGGATAAATGGTCAAAAGCAAAAGAAGCTACTGTAGCCTAGAAAGGCTTTTACTCAATATCTACCCTACCATGTAAAATACACACACACAAATACTTTAACATGCAATCACATAGCAGCTTTACAATGAATTAGAAAAGGTCTGTAGCCTTAAAATTATTTACTAAATACATAGTATATTATTACAGGCTATTTTTTTTTTCTTTCTGAAGAAAATCTATCTTGCATTTCTCTTGGGAACTTGATGATAATATTCAATCATGTCTTCCTGTGATAAATAATGTTATTAACTATAAACAAGTAAATAGAACCCAAATGAACCACTGTCATATTTTAAAGAACTACCCTCTACAAAATTTTGACACTTTTACACTTAAGAAATGTTGGCTGACTTCAATGGATGTATGATATAGTTTTCACCCCTTCTGAATATCACTAAGAAAGGCAGAAACATTCTCAGAAACATTTGAGCAGGTAGCTACAATTAATATAATCTTTTTTATATCATCTCTTAGAATGTATTTAAATTATAAATGCCATAGAGGGATTTCAAAGATATAAAATTTCAAATACAATTAAGGCAAGTGTCAATTTTTTTCTATTTGTAACTTACCTTTCAGAAAACTCCACAAAGAAACATTTTGTCAACTAATAATTTAATAAATGTGACTTGTGAGTTGAAGTGTTAAAACAAAGGATTTTTTTCTCAGTACATGTAATGCAAGAGGGTTTTCTGCTGCACTGTTTCAGAACTCTTTCTCAGTAAAGAAACCTTATCTAATCCTGTTTCATCCTTTAAAACTGCCTACACACTAATCTCTAGGGACAAATTTAATACTTTGCAACAAAGAGAATATATCCCTTTTCAGTGTGAATAGAGGAATTGTTAGGACACCAGTGAGGTATGAATAGCATTATAATGCTGCCATTTACTTGGCCAAAGAAAAAGAAAGTCTCTTGTTGCAAGCAAAGAAGAAGGCCTCCTTCTCTGGGTTAAATTTTTTGACCCCGGGTATATCCCCAGACACCTATATTCCCGTGCTATTTGGGTCTTCTACCTCTTGCGAAGTAAACACTGAGCAAATCTAAGTAAACAGTTTGTTTTAGTTGAAGATAGAAAGACTCCATTTAATTGAGTTTTGATGATAGATGTGCTCCAAATGGTGCAAACAACTTTGACATGGTAAAATAATATTGTCTTATGGCATGTGTAACACTACATAAAGAATCTTAGCTTAGCGCTTTCTGAGTTTACAACATTTAAGTGAGAAAATGACAAAAGAAAGCCAAACTGTCAGAAACAGAGAAACCTTTAACAATCCCAAAATACAGACTATAATTCTCTTCTTTATTCATTTGATTTTGGGAATACTCTTTGCAACAGAAGGAATGGAATGAGAAAGCAGCCGAACTTTGTACTTGTGAAACTTAATTTTTCTGTGGTCCACTGCATATAGCTGAAAATAGCACCTTAAGTAACACTTGAACATTTGATTATATGATATGGTTGTGGGTGAGTAGTTGAGGCAACTCAATATGTCAAGGAAAGTAAGCTCTAACTGAAACAAATCCTTCACTTCTGTTTTGTTTACTGCTACCATGTATAGATTAGGTTTACATTTAAATTATGGTATCATTATAACCAGGCATCAATTTTAAAAATTAAAAATTTTATATTGTCTGTTTTTATAGAAAGCATATTACTCATTTGAAAGGTTTTTAAAGAAGCTGACTGGAAAATGGCAAAATGCAGGGGTTAAATTTATCATTAAACTCAGATATTAAAAATTTGTATTCTAAATTTATGGTGTAGGTAATTCTTTTGCTAGCTTTTGAGAAATATTTTATTTAGTCTTATTGAACATCAATTATGTATACCTTCTTCCTATATTCTTTAATCACAAGCTTTTTGACATTCAGAAAAGTCACTTGATTTTAGCTACATAGCATAGCTAATTTCATTTATATCATGTTTTCCCATACTGTATATTTCACTTTAGATTCATGGAACCACAGTGGCCCCTTTTAAATGCAGGCCAATGATATGCTGGGGGAACATATGCAAAATTTTATGCAATTTCAAAATCAGGAAAGGTTAACCTATAATATAAAAATGATTTTGGTCGATTTTAAGTGATCAGCCAAGATTTTCTGGACATTATTGAAATTATACTATCAGTAGTAAAGACCAAGTGTTTCTGAGCTCTTAACCAACACAATTTGAAAAATGGGTGTGTCACTTATCCAGTACTGGTAGTATAAATTATGTACTTTAGATACACTCTGTTTCTTACCAGGAACTTACTCTTTTAATTTTACTGCTCTTCTACATGTTCATCTTTTTTCTTATAACTGATTCTTGGCTCTTTTTAAAAATTTTGTTTTATTTTTGACCATGGTGGATCTTTGTTTCTGTGCCTGGACTTTCTCTAGTTGCAACGAGTAGGGGCTCTCCTCTTTGTGGCAATGGATAGGCTTCTCATTGTAATGTCTTCTCTTGTTGCGGAGCATAGGCTCCTGGCGTGTAGGTTTCAGTAGTTGCAGCACATAGTTTTAGTAGTTGTGGCACAAGGGATCTAGAATGCAGCCTCAGTACTCGTGGCACATGGGCTTAGCTGCCCCAAGGCATTTGGGATCTTCCTGGACCAGAGATCGAACCTGTGTCCCCTGCATTGGCAGGCAGATTCTTAGCCACTAGGCCACCAGGGAAGTCCTGATGCTTGGCTTTATGCTCTATGTATTCTCATTTTTCTCTCTTAAAATAAACAAAAACTCTTGAAAACACACTTCACATAATTATATAAACGCCAATAAGCCCATGGAAAAGTGCTTAAATTTGTTAGTCATCAGACTATTGTGAAACCTCAAAAGCTCACTCTAGAATTACTGAAATTTAAAGAGAGTGAAAATATTACTGCTAGAAATCATGTGGAACTTTCATAAACTATTGGTAGGAAAGTAAAGTGATAACAACTATTTTGAAAAAGTTTGGCATCTTCTTACAAACACACCTTGCCTATGGCCCAGCAGTCCTAGAAAAATGAGAAGATATCTCCACACAGAGACTTGTTAAAAATGATGTCAGAATATTATCACCAGATGAATGGCTATATAATACATATATTTTATATTTATACAGTGGAATTCTATTCAGCAGTATAAAGCACCACACCAGTGATACACACCACAAGTGGTTAAATTGCAAGGATATTGTGTTGAGAGAAAGAAGCCAGACAGGAAAGAGATCATGCTGTGTGCGTCCATGTAGATACAATTCTAGAACATGCAAAACTAAGCTATGGTGATAAAAATTAGAACAGTGGTTTCCTTGGAGGATTGATGTGCAAGAGGCATGAGGGAAGTTTCTAGGGTGATAGAAATGTTCTATGCACTGGCCAAGATGGTAGTTACATGGATGTATAGTTTTTTTAAAAAAAACTATTTGAACTGACTATACCCTTATAACATATATGCTTTCTTATATGCGAATTGTAACAACAAAATGTAGAAAAGAAAATCCTCTTCTGATTCTTTGTTGATCTGATTAAACTGCTTTTACAGCCAAACTTTTGACCAGGTTAACTTCCAATTGTGTTCTGCAGTTCCCTAACTTTTGTTCAATTTTAAACTCAGGCATTCACTAAAATGAGGCCCCCACTCATGTAACACTGCATGTGTGCATGCGTGCTCAGTCATGTCCAGCTCTTCGTGACTCCATGGACTGTAGCGCACCAGGCTCCCTGCCCATGGGATTCTCCGGTCAAGAATCCTGGAGTGGGTTGCCATGCCTCCTCCAGGGGATCTTCCTGACCCAGGGATTGAACCCACATCTCTTGTGTCTCCTGCATTGGCAGGTGGAGTGTGTATCACCACTGCCACATGGGAAACACCCATATTCCATTCATCCTACCCCCAAAATCCCTTTATCTGAAGGATTTGGCCTGCTTAATGACTGTTTTTTTCTTTAGGTTTCAGCCTGAACATAACCATCTCCTAACATTCCAGACCACACTAAGAGATGTGGCTATGTATTTCCATAGCATCTCCTGCTTTCATAATACAGTATTTATATCTCTTCCTATGTAATTAATTGCTTAAATTATCTTCCAAGTAATTAAACTACTTCCAAGTAATTAATTGCTTAAATTATCTCTCTTTGCACTAAGCCATAAGCTCTGGGTAGGGATGTTTATTTTGTTCATCCTGAATTCTCAGTATCAAGGAGTACCAAGCCCTCCTTGGTACATATCTGAAAAGCTGTTTGTCAAATCAATAAGTAGACGAAGAAACTAGCTCCCTTTTACCTTTCAAATATCAGTTCTAGACCTCTCTTTTGATTTCTTTTCATTCCCTCTTTCACAGTTCTAGTTTGAGCTCCTGTCTCTTCCATTGGCCTTGGAATCAGGTTCCTAACAGATCTCTCTGCCTCTAGTCCCTTGTCTTTCTAACCCAGCATTCACATTGCTACAAGAAATAGCCTCCTAAAATAGCCAATGTGAATCTAGTCAGTTTCTCTATCTTCAAAATCTTTAATTACTTATTAAATTAATTTAAAACTTACGATAGCACCTCTCCGGATCACTTAGTTCTTTGTTTTCCACATTAAAGTCTCCTTCTTCTATCCCTCTCCATCTTTTCTTCACCTCTTGCTTGCACTGTTGAAAATCTTTTAACTGATTCTGTCTCCACTGCATTTCCCTTCTGGTGCATCTGTCGCAGACTCGCTAGCATCATCTCCTCTTAAATTTCATGCGTTTATCTTTTCAGTTTTAAAAACCTACTGGCCTGCTCTTGCCTACCAAATAAATTTGTGTGTTCTTACCTAGGAACACAAGACCCTCTATAATGTTGTTCTCATGTTTGCACATGTTGTTCCTTACTCTTTCTGGAAGATCCGTTTCTCCATTCTTCACCTTGAAATACTCAGTGAAACGGCACTCTGTGACTGTCCTCCTCTCAGCCCCCAGGCGTGGCTGATCTCCCTGCTTGTTCTCTCTGCTAAGCCATAGCTTAGTTCGTGCTTCTGCAAGAACACTTCCACTCTGTATAGTTTTTCTCTTTTCATGTTTATTTTTCTTGTGATGACTGTGGATCCTTGAGAGTAACAACACTGGATTATTATTTTATATTTAGTCCCTGTACTTAGTACAAAGCTTGGAATAGGGTGGTGATCAGTGAATGTCTAGTAAATGAAGGTCCTCATCAGTGATGAATCCACACCCCTGGGTCTCTCCTCATGCTGGGCTTTTGCTTCTGTGGTTTGCTCAGCCTAGATTGCCCTCCTTCCAGTTCTGTGAATAGTGAAAACTTCCATATCTTAAAGGTCTGGTTTGACTGATTCCTCTTATGTGACACTCACCCCGCTCTCTTAGAATTAATTATGCCTTCCTATATGTTCCTTTGGTGACTATTGCTTATTTATCTATTACTGAACTTAATAAACATAATATTAACTGACTACATGGTAGGCATTCTGTGTGCTCTGGAGGTTTCCACAGAGAATGCCCTTGGTGGTAAGCATTGAGAAGCTCACAGTCTAATGGAGAGATGTATTTGTAAAAATATAGATACAATTCAATCCGTTAAATGCTGTAATCAAGGTGAGAATAAAATGCCATAAGATCAGAGAGCTTGGAGGAATTAATTTGACATGATTCATAGGCAATGATTCATAGTGCTTGAGATTTGAGCTGGTACTTGAAAAAGGCATAGGAGTTTGACAGGCAAATGGGTGGTTGTAAAGCTATTCCAGGCAGAAGAAACAGCCTTTGTAAATGCACAGATTCACGAAAAAGAACTCTGGCAACTGATTCACCCTCTTTTCCTCCACAGTGATCTCCTAAACTCCTTGTCTATACATACAACACTTTTGGATTCTAGCAAACAACTTCTTGGGCTTCTCTGGTAGCTCAGATAGGAATGTATTTCCCTGCAATGCAGGAGACCCAGGTTTGATCCCTGGGTTGGAAAGATCCCCTGGAGAAGGGAATGGCTACCCACTCCAGTATTCTTGCCTGGGAAATTCCATGAACAGAGGAGCCTGGTGGGCTGTAGTCCATAGGGTCTCAAAGGGTCGGACGTGACTGAGCGACTAACACTATCTTAGTATAGGTTTTTTAAAAAGTGTTTTAAGCGTTAGTATTGTTCTGAGGGTTTGGCAGAAATGATATCTTGGAGTGAGTTGTGATTCAAATGAGGCAATCTGCTTTCAGAGCCTAGGCTTATAAAAAGGTTTGGGGGAGAATCCTACACAACAAGTCATCCCGGTTCTGCATTCTTACCACCTGTGTTATCTTGTTCCGTGAGCCTCAAGACTGCAGAGATGGAAAGGGGGTGATGTAGAACCTAGTTCTGAAGGTGGTTATAGATATCAAATGAAGTTACACAAGTGTCACCTATTATGACAGCCCTAGAAATCACTCAAAGTCACTGCTGCCACATTTTATTCACTGAGGCAGTTATATAATCCCACCCTGACTCAAGGGGAGGGGCAGTTTACTGCCTCCTCTGAGGAGTGGCAGCATTCTCTAAGAACACGTAGGACTGAATATGTTGCCATGACCATTTTAGGAAATCCAGTCTGCCATATTTGTGAAGATTGCCAAGAAATGTTAGCTGCAAGGGGACATATTCCCCTTGATTTAACTAGGGTTACTGTACAGAGGTGAGCTTCCCAGGTGGCACTAGTTAAAGAACCCGCCTGCCAATGCAGAAGACCTGGGTTTGATCCCTGGGTCAGGAAGATCCCCTGGAGAAGGGCATGGCAACCCACTCCAGTATTCTTGCCTGGAGAATCCCATGGACAGAGGAGCCTGGTGGGCTACAGTCCATAGGGCCGCACAGAGTCGGACACGACTAAAGCAACTTAGCATGCACAGTATGAAGACAGTCATGCTCACCTTTTACCTCTACACTTCACTATCCACATAATTCAAGTGAAATCTTTAATTCAAATGTTCAGACAGCATTTCATTCCTAAGTCAAATAGAACAATTGAATACAATTTTCTTGTATTCAATATGTTGCCCATATATGTTAAAAAAAAAAAAAACCATCATTATCAGAGTATTTTCTTCCTTATTCAACTTAGACCACTTGAGTACCTCTCTTGGTGGTACCAATATCCCTGATCCCTTATTCTTCCAATCAGTCCACTTAACCAAACTCCAAACGTAAATGCATCTTACTACTTACATTTTCAGTTCAGTTCATCTCAATCGCTCAGTTGTGTCTGACTATGCGACCCTGTGGACTGCAGCACGCCAGGCCTCCCTGTCCATCACCAACTCCCAGAGTTTACTCAAACTCATGCCCGTTGAGTCGGTGATGCCATCCAACCATCTCATCCTCTGTTGTCCCCTTCTCCCCCCGCCTTCAATCTTTCCCAGCATCAGGGTCTTTTTTTTTTTTTTTTTTTTATTATTAGTTGGAGGCCAATCACTTCACAACATTTCAGTGGGTTTTGTCATACATTGATATGAATCAGCCATGGATTTACATGTATTCCCCATCCCGATCCCCGCTCCCACCTCCCTCTCCATCCGATTCCTCTGGGTCTTCCCAGTTCAAATGAGAGTGGTGGTGTTTTCTATGAATTTGTCCTCACTGTTTCCTTGTCTAACTGTACATGTTCATTTTGCCCTTGCTTCAACTATAATTAAATATGCTAATAATGCTCATATTTCTGTTGCTGTATCTACTTAAAGCTCTTGTTCCTTTGGTCCCAACTTACTATGAAATCTTTCTCCAAAATGGAGGAGATATCTGAATCTCAGCATGGTGTCTAAACGTAACTCATTCTTTCTCTTTCCAAGCTCTTCTTTTAATATCTGCCCCCTATTAACTATTTCTTCTAATACAGAAATCTTGGACTTTTTCCTCTCCAGTTTAAAAACTGCTTTCTACTATTCACCATGACCAGTTGATTCTAGCCCTTTAATATCTTATACTGTCATATCCACTGTTCTTAGTTTAGATCTTCATTATTACTCACCTGGACTCCTTTATCCACTCCAGTCCTTCCTCATACTTTCCACCTGAGTAATCTTTGTAAAATATAGACCTTATATCACTCTTCTTAAAAAATCACAATACTCATAACCTTCTGAATAAAGTCCACATTCTTTGTTATTTCTAATAAGATCCTAATTTTCTAGGCTTTACCTGAATGTCCTCATCTACATATAACTGGTGTTTCTGGAATACTCAGTGATTTTCTCTCCTTCAAAATGTGCTGATTTGGGACTCCGGGTATTTGTCTAGGCAGATCTCTTTTCGCCTTTTCCTGTTTCCCCAACAGTCCTTATGACATTTCAACAAATACTTCTTCCAGGAAAATTTAACTAATCCTGTGACCTGAGTCATTTGCCCCTGTCTGGCTCCCACGGAAACCTGTGAAAGTGTTTACCAATCAATATATCATACTATAATCATATTGTTGGTTTACTTAAGAATAGGAACTGTGTCTCATTATTCTTCTGTCTCCAATGCCAGTTGCAGTTTCTGTCACAATGTAGCAGCTTGATGCAAGTTTTTTTTTTTTTTTTTTAATGAATGCATGAATAAATAGGCTTTTACCTCAAACATTCTACCTCTTTCCCACTTTAATTAAAACAAATCATTAGTGAACTTTACAGCAAAACTTTTTCTAGTTCTACTTCTTTGCAAATTCTCTTAAAAATATTTTCTTTAGGTTTTGTATTAGTATCTGTTACCATCATAGTATTACATAGTCAATAACCACAGAAACTCAGTGGCATAAAGCAGTAAGTATTGTTTGCTCCCACATCTGGATTGGTCTCATGGGTTGTTCTACTGGTCTTAACCTGGGCTTGCTCATGCATCTAATGGGTAGCTGACTGATGTGGAAGAATGAGACAATAAACCTCAATATGGCAGCTCATTTCAAAGCTCTGCTGACTTTTGTATTGGCTGATGCATGTCACGTGGACTAGGTCTAGACAAGGCATATTACGCCTCCTCTCTTACCCTGAAAGAGCACTTCAACATTATATGGCAAATGGTATAAATATATGGGATGTTTAAGAATTTGGATCAATATTGAAATCTATCACTGGGCCATTCAATCAACACATTCACCAATAACTATTTTTGGCACCAGTAACTGTGCAAAGCATCCTAATAAAACGACATACAAGTTACTTGAAAGAAACGGATGAATCATCCTTTTCCTCTAGGACTTTGCAGTCCTATTCAAAATTTAAGTAAAGAAAAACAATTTATGGCCAAATGTTACAAGTATGAGATGAGAGATATTTCATTATCAAAGAAGGAATTATCTGTATCAACAGGAATCATTAAAGAAGAATTTGTGGAGGAGAATAAAGAACTGGACTTTGAAATACTGCTAGATTTTGAGAGATGATAAGGAAGGAATTTCATGTAGAATAATTTCCCTTCCTTTATGGTATCATTAGTTTATCACATAAATTGCTTAGTATTCTTTATCTGGAAATTTACAGACATCATTCCTAAATTGATCTCGATGTGGTGATTGGTGCATTAAAAGGGAATAACAACAGTAAATAATTCATAATCAAATCTCCCTTGAAGACATAAGTAAACATATAAATAACTATAATAAATTAGAAGGGAACACGGTGACTTTGATTTGATTGACAAAACTACCTGATGCTTAGTCTCTAGGGAGACATCATCAGGCATGGTGCAGATTTTCCACTGCAAATTAGAATTCTGTGCACGACTTTGTTCTGAAGCTCAATTAACTTTGAAATTTAAAAATGCTTTAGAGAACCAGGCTTGAGTTGCTGACAAGGAAGGTTATTAGTTTAACGCAGTATTTACAAACTATTTGGAAAGACCATGATAAACCAAAAATGAAACCAAGTGTTCAAGAAATAGCAAATGTATAAGAAGATATAACAAAAATCAAATATTCCGTGGGATATTTAATTATTTTTAATTTTTGTTATTTTATGTATAGCTTTCTTTACCATTTCTATAGCCTTCTGGCTTTTAATACTTAATAAATATAAAATATTCAGAGTCTTGCTAGGCATACTTTTGTCAACAAAAGGGTATTTATTTCTGACCATTTTTATTTATTTCTGTTTACCAAAGAGATACATGGAAATGTATTTTCATACCAAACTATAAATTTTATAAAACAAGCCACACTGAGCAATTTAAAATGAACATTTAATTTCTAGCTCCCCACCCCACCATCCCCATCAAATTTACTGCCATACCCTGATCTCTTTTTCCCTTCTTCTCTTCTCCCCTAGGAGGCGAGCCTTTTTATAACTGTGGTTGAAATCACATAGAATCTAATGTTTACCTTTTTGTCTGTTCCCTTGGCACCGAAGATGGTGCCAAAACTGCTACATTAATTTAAATGGCACACTACTTTTAGAAGCAGTAACTTTTATTCATTTATTCAGAGAAGTTATTAATGGAACAACAATAAAGTTCATTCAATTTTTGACAAGTGTTTCTCCTGGGGGAAAGGTGAAGGAAAAAAAACACACACACAAGGGCTGGTTCATTTTTAGAATTTGTTTACAAGGTTACAGCATACTCCTGTTTATTGTCTAAGAATGCATTGCTTAGAGAGTTGTTTCATGAGTATTCATCTCATTTATAAGTAATGATCTGTAACATCACCTCTTGGGAGCATAAAATGCTGTGGATTCAGAGGTGGTAGAAAGACTTTGGACAAAGTCTGTAGCCTCCGGATTGTACTTCATTTCTGTCTCATTGTAAACTTCACTTAACATGACTCTTACATTCTTTGGATCTCAGGTTTTTTCCTTAAAAAAAAAAAAAAAAAAGATAGTAAATAGTACTCTGTTTTGTTCATAAGGATGTAGCAAGGAATAAATGGAATAGATAGTACATATAGAAAAGCATTTCATTTTTATTCATTTTAACATGTTCTAATGGCAGTCTTGACCATATTGCAGAGAGAACAATATAAATAAGTTCTGTGTATCCGTCCTTAGCTTCAGTAGCTATCAATTCTTGATCAATTTGACTTTTATGTACCCATTCACTTTCCACAGTTATTTCTAAACAAATTCTCCATATTTTATTATTTTACTTGTAAGTATGTTATCTTTTACCTTAAAAACTAAGGTCTCGTAAAAAAGAACTGCCATTATCACAAGTAAAAATAATGAAAAAGTGATTATTTAATACATCAGGTAATCAGTGAGTGTTCAAATTTCTTCTGTTTGATAATTTTTTGTTATACTTTATTTGAATCAAGATCCAATAAAGTCTAATTAGTCCGTATATTGCAATTAAATATTTTAAACTGTAAATCTCTTCTTTCCACTCTGCATTTTATTTGTTGGAGAAACTGAGTCATTTGTCCCACAGAATTGCTTTCTCAGGGGGTTAAAATGTTACCTTGTGTTTTGTATTTCTTATATATTAGAGCTATTTTAGAGCCTTGGTAGAATATGTTACACTTTTTTCATGTTCCAAATTGTATTCCTAATGTTATAAAGGTACTTCAAGAGCAAACAGTGATCTCCCCCAACAAAGAACTGTTTCCTACAATTTCTATTATATGTTTTCAACTAGCACAAAACCATATGGCACACAAAACAGGAACACACCTCATAATGCTCTGAAGCATACATGCCTATGTGTTTCTTTTATGACAAAGAAAGAATTCCTGGGTTGCCTTCATTGCAGCCACCTCACTCCTCCTCTGTCCCCACACAAGTGTTCAGAAGTATGATGGATAGTTACACCATTTCCTCTCCATCCTTGTTCCTTCATTCTTCTTCTTAATTATCTTTTTAAGACAAAATCTTAGTTGTCTTTTACCATTTTATTTGATCCACTTAGTATTGTATTACATATATGTAAAGTATAAAGCCTAGTGATAAACAGTGAATCAACTATTCAATGTATCACCTAGAACACTGTGATTATAGTCTTGGTACTCCAAGTCTATTCGTCTCCCTGCCTTCTTCCTCACATGTAAACATTATTTCCCTGCTTTATAAATATTAGTTTTATTCTCTGTATATGCATTCATAAGCATTATTTAGTCTTGCTTTTTGGAGCTTTATTAATATAGCATACTATATAACAATTACTTAGAACTGAATTTATTTATTCAAACTATGGTCTTAGGTTTCATCCATGTAGTTGTCTAATTATTTTTCCTTGCTGTATATAGTGTAATTTATCCATTTATTTATCTATTTTTCTATCACTGGACATTTGGGTTGTTGTTTCCAGTGTTTTATGACTTTGCACAGTGTTACTGAGGACACTGTATACCTACCTGTCTGCTGGTGCATATGCCCCAGGGTATCCCTGGGGATTATACATAGGTGTGGACTTGCTGTATCATAGCATATGCATACTTTCAGCTTTACAAAGCAAGAAGAAAGTGTTTCCAACTGACCACTTTATACTACTATCAACAGTATGTAAGAGTACACATAACCAAATGTATCCTATTGATCAATAACATTATCAGGGTCTTCCCAGGTGGCTGTGTTGGTAAAGAACCTCCCTTCAACCCAGGAGACACAAGGAATGTGGATTCAATACCTGGATCAGGGATTCCCTAGAGAAGGAAATGGCAACCCACTCCATTATTCTTGCCTGGGAAATACTATAGACAGAAGAGTCTGGCAGGCTACAGTTCATGGGGTCACCAAGAGTTGGACACGAATGAGCATACACAACAACAACATCAGTGTTTGGAAAGACCAGAACTCATGATTTTTGAGAAACTAGTTATAAAAAGGTGGGTGATCTAATAATGATATTGCACTTTACTTTGCATGTAGGCATTGGCCATACATATTTAAACTTCTCTGAAATTCTGTTCCTTTGTTGTTGTTTAGTCACTCAGTCATGTCTGATTCTTTTGCAACTCCATGGACTCTAGCCCGCCAGGCTCCTCTGTCCATATAATTTTCCAGGCAAGAATCCTGGAGTGGGTTGCAGTTTCCTTCTCCAGGGGATCTTCCTGACCCAGGGATCAAACCCACATCTCCTGCGTTGGCAAGCAGATTCTTTGCCAGTGAGCCACCTGGGAAGCCCAAATAGGTATGTAAGTGAAAGTGAAGTCGCTCAGTCGTGTCCGACTCTTTGCAACCCCATGGACTGTAGCCTACCAGGTTCCTCCAACCATGGGATTTTCCAGGCAAGAATACCGGAGTGGGTTGCCATTTCCTTCTCCAGGAGATCTTCCTGACCCAGGGATTGAACCCAGGTCTCCCGCATTGTAGGCAGACGCTTTACAAGCTGAGCCACCAATAGGTATGTAGGTATTTATTAATTCTTGTAGGTATTATTAATTTGGTTCCATTGATCTCTTTATCACTATTCTAGTATCATATTTTCCTAAATACTTGAAGTTTATAATAATTCTTGAAATCTTGGAGAGATTTGCCACATTAATTTTTTTCGAAAATGTTTTGGCTATGTTTGTTTTGACCCTCTGCACTTCCAACAAAATTTTGATGTCAAATTCTTTTAAAAAATTTTTTGTTTTTTTATTTAAATTTCATACATTCTATAGATATACTTGGAGAAATTGAAATCTTTATGATATTAGGGTTTTTTTTTTAATTTGTAAGCACCTCTCCATTTATTGTCTTCACTAAGAACTTTCATTAAATTTTTACTTACCTCCACAAATGATTTAAAAATCTTGTTTATTTCTTCCCAATCAAGGAGTACATTTTGTTGCTATAGTACATGGTATCTTTTGAAAATTATCAGTTTGTTTCTGAGGTAAAATATTGAAATTGATTATTTCTGAATTATCCTGTATCCTGACACTTCACTGTACTTTAATAATTTAGTTTCTTTTGGATAGTCAGTGTAGACAGTTATGTCTTCTGCCAAAAATGACAGGTTTATTTCTACTTTTCCAATTCTTAACATTGAGTTTCCTCTTCCTGTCTGTTTACTGAACTATTGATTGCATCTAAATTTTGTTTAATATTGTTTGTTTTTAAAATTAGATTTTAACCTTTATTTAGAGTAGTTTTAGATTCATGGCAAAATTAAGAGGAAGATACAGAGGTTATCATATCCATATGTAGGTGGGTAACCTTACCCATTGACAACACCCTCCTCACCCAGAGCAATACTTTTGCTATAATTGATGAAACTATGTCAACACATCATTAACCAGAGGTCATAGTTTAATTAGTTACATCTAGAGGTTGTACATTTTCTAGTTTGAGAAAATGTTTAAAGACATGGATCCACCATTTTAATTTCATACAGAGTAGTTTCACTGATCTAAAAATCCTCTGTGCTCCACCTATTCATCCTTCCCTCTGCCCGGTCCTTGGCAAACACTGATCATTTCAGTGTCTCTATACTTTTGCTCTTTCCAAATGTCACATAGTTGGAATCATGCAACATGTAGCCTTTCACATGGGCTTCTTTCACTTAGCAATATGCGCTTGTTTCTGGCATGTCTTTTCATGGCTTGTTAGCTATTTTTTTTTTTTTTTTAAATACTGAATAGTACCCCATTGTCTGTACGTATCTCAGTTTACGTATCCATTTACCTACTGAAGCACATATTGATTGCTTCAAAATTTTAACAAGTATGGATAAAACTGCCAGAAACATCCACATGATGATTTTTGTATGGACATGTTTTCAGCTTCGTTGGGTAAATACCAGAGTGTGATCATGATATTGCATGGTAAGAGTATGTCTAGTTTTATTTTAAAAAAAAAAAAAAAAGACTGCCAAATTGTCTCCCAGAGTGTCTGTACTATTTTGCCTTCCCACCAGAATGGGTGTTGCTGTTGTTCTGTGTCCTTGCCAACATTTATTGTTGTCATGTTATGTACCTTGGTCATTCATCATAGATATGTAGTGGTATTTCACTGTTTGCATTTGCATTTCCCTGACAAAAGATGGTGTGAAGCATCTTTCTTATGCCTGTTTACCATCTGTGTATCTTCTTTGATGAGATGTTTGTTAAGGTGTTTGGCCCATTTTTCTTCTCTCTTATTTGTGATAGAATGGCTAGTGGGGGCTGTGGTTGGGTATTTCCCTTCCCGGTAGTTAGGTTAGGATAGTACCTAAGCAAAGTTATGTTCTGGTAGTTTCTCATGAGGGCAGGTCTTGTTAAGAATGTAGTGCTCTGGGGTGTTTCAAAATGGTTTCTTTTGTCCTTCTCCTGCCTGAGTCAGAGGAGTTTTTTATCTAATATTTACTATGGAAATCTGGTTGACCACCTGGAGGTAAATCTAACAATATTCTAGGGCCCCCCCCCCCTGCAGTTTATAATCAGAGTTGTTGATACTTGAGCCTGTGCAGACTGTCAATTACACTTCAGGTTTTCCATGCTCTGGCACTGGTTTCAGGACCAGTTTCTGGCTTGTGGTCTCTGCTCAGGTAAGCTCTGACTCTCTGTCTATACCGGACTGTCTGTTCACTACATGAGCAGTGATTTGCCCTGTGTCTTCTCTCCTCTTACACACTGAAGAAGAATTTATGATTCCTTTAGTATGTTCACATTTTTACTTGTGGATAGGGCAGGGTGGTGACTTCCAAGTTTTTTACATGCAGAGCTAAAGAATTATGTTTATTTTTTTTAGGATATGCTTCTAAAATTCCCACACTAAAACTGATATTGGCTTTAAGGTTTTCAGAGGAAGCATTTTAAGAAGTTATGTTGAAGTCCTAGTTTGCTAAATGTAGGGGTTTTTTTTTTTTTTTTTTTTTTTGGTCATGAATGCATGTTGATTGTCATTAAAAATTTTGCATTTATGAGAATGAAAATATAGGTTTTCTACTAATATTGTTATTTAGTCACCAAGTTGTGTCCGACTCTTTGTGACCCCATGGACTGCAGTGTGTCAGGCTTCCCTGTCCTTCACTATCTCCTGGAGTTTGCTCAAACTCATGTCCATGGAGTCAGTGATGCCATCCAGCCATCTCATCCTCTGTTCTCCTCCTGCATTCAATATTTCCCAGCATCAGGGTCTTCTCAAGAGGTCAACCCTTTGCATCAGGTGGTCAAAGTATTGGAACTTCAATTTTAGCACCAGTCCTTCCAATGATTATTCAAGGTTGATTTCCTTTAGGATTGACTGGTTTGATGTCCAAGGGACTCTCAAGAGTCTTCTCCAGCACCATAGTTTGAAAGCATCAATTCTTCCATGCTCAGCCTGCTTTATGGCCCAACATCCATACATGATTACTGGAAAAAATATAGCTTTGACCAGACAGACTTTTGTTGGTAAAGTAATGCCTCTGCTTTTTAATATACTGTTTAGATTTGTCATAGTTTTTCTTCCAAGGAGCAGGCATCGTTTAATTTTGTGGCTGCAGCCACCATTCCCAGTGATTTTAGAGCCCAAATAATCTGTCAATGTTTCCACTTTTCCCCCTTCTATTTGTCATGAAGTGATGGGGCCAGATGCCATGATCTTTGTTTTGTGAAAGTTAGTTTTTAAGCCAGCTTTTTCACTCTTCTCTTTAACCCTCATCAAGAAGTTCTTTGGTTCCTCTTCACTTTTTGCCATTAGGGTGATATCATCTGCATATGTGAGGTTGTTATTGATATTTCTCCCAGCAATCTTGAATTTAGCTTGTGATTCATCAAGCTAGACATTTCACATGATGTTCTCTGCACAAGTTAAATAAGCAAGGTGATAGTATATAGCCTTGATGCATTTATTTCCCAATTTTGAACCAGTCTGTAGTTCCATGCCTGGTTCTAACTGTTGCTTCTTGACCTGCATATAGGCTTCTCAGGAGACAGGTAAGGTGGACTGGTATTCCCATCTCTTTAAGGATTTTCCACAGTTTGTTGTGATCCATCTGATCAAAGTCAATGTCAATTGACCAGTCAAAGTCAATGAAGCTGAAGTAGATATTTTTTCTGGAATTCTCTTGCTTTCTCTATGATCCAGTGAATGTTGGCAATTTGATCTCTGGTTCCTCTGCCTTTTCTAAATCCAGCTTGTGGAACTGGAAGTTCTTGGTTCATACACTGCTGAAGCCTAGGTTGAAGGATTTTGAGCATTACCTTGCTAGCAGGTGAAATGAGTGCAATTGTACAGTAGCTTGAACATTTTTTGGCACTGCCCTTCATTGGGACCGGAATGAGAACTGACCTTTTCCAGCCCTGTGATCACTGATGAGTTTTTCAAATTTGCTGGCATATTGAGTACAACACTTTCACAGCATCATCATTTAGGATTTTAAATAGCTCAGCTGGAATTCCATCAGCTCCATGAGCTTTGTTTGTAATAATGCCTCCTAAGGCCCATTTGACTTCATACTCCAGGATGTCTGGTTCTAGGTGAGTGACCACACCATCAGGATTATCAGGGTCATTAAGACCCTTTTGGTACAGTTCTCCTGTGTATTCTTGCCACCTCTTGTTAATCTCTTCAGTTTCTGTTAGGTCCTTGCAGTTTCTGTCATTTATTGTGCCCATTTTTGCCTGAAATATTCCCTTAGCATCTCTAATTTTCTTGAAGAGATCTCTATTAATAATATCAAATAATATATTGTTGAAATAAATCCTACCTGGTTCATGATTTTTTTTTGGGGGGGGGTATACCACTATATTTGGTTAACACTTTGTTTGGAATCTTTCCTTTAGGGTTCACAAATAATACTAGCTAGCCTTTTCATTTCGCATTCTGTTGTTGTCTTATTTTGATATCAAGGATATGCTGATCTCATGGCATGAGTTGGGAGTTTCTCCTTCTATATTTTCTGAAAAAGTGAACTTAAAATTGGAATTACTAGTTCCTTGAAGGTTTGGCATAATTTACTGCTAATCCTGGATGACCAGTTTTTTCTTTATGTGAATAACATTTAATTTAATTGACTAATACAATAATCTTAGTTGGTTTTTATAAGTAACATTTTACTAGGAAATTTTCATTTCATCTAAGTATCTCAAATTATTATCATACAAATTGTTTAGAATATCACTAACTTTTTAAATACTGTGATATTTAATTCCTTTTTATGTTCCTAATATTGTTTATTAGTATCTCCTCTTCTTGGTAAAATTTTTATGTTTTTCCACTAGTCTTTCAACTATTATCCTTTGCACTAGTGAAATATAATGAATGTGGTGGTAGGAGTGGGCTTACCAGGGTATAGGCAATAAGTAGGTGCATTATCTGTAGAGAAATAAAACTGAAGATAAGGTTAACTAAAAGTTGACATGCTTTTTATTATCATTATGCACTAGTAATCCTAATATTTACCAATGATACACCCCCAATGAAAACTGTTTTATATCCTAGTTCAGTTAAGTCGCTCAGTCGTGTCTGACTCTTAGCAACCCCATGGACTACAGAATGCCAGGCCTCCCTGTCCATCCCCAACTCCAGAGTTTACTCAAACTCCTGTCCATTGAGTTGGTGATGCAATCCAGCCATCTCATTCTCTGTCATCTCCTTCTCCTCCTGCCCTCAGTCTTTCCCAGCATCAGGGTCTTTTCAAATGAATCAGCTCTTTGAATCAGGTGGCCAAAGTGTTTGAGTTTCAGCTTTAGCATCAGTCCTTCCAATGAATATTCAGGACTGATTTCCTTTAGGATGGACTGGTTGGATCTCCTTGCAGACCAAGGGACTCTCAAGAGTCTTCTCCAAAACCACAGTCCAAAAGCATCAAATCTTTGGTGCTCAGCTTTCTTTATAGTCCAACTCTCACATCCATACATGACTACTGGAAAAATCATAGCTTTGACTTAGATGGACCTTTGTTGGCAAAGTAATGTCTCTGCTTTTTAATATGCTGTCTAGGTTGGTCATAGCTTTCCTTCCAAGGAGTAAGCGTCTTTTAATTTCATGGCTGCAATCACTATCTGCAGTGATTTTGGAGCCCCCCAAAATAAAGTCAGTCGCTGTTTCCATTGTTTCCCCATCTATTTGCCATGAAGTGATGGGACCAGATGCCATGATCTTAGTTTTCTGAATGTTGAATTTTAAGCCAACTTTTTCCATTCCCCTCTTTCACTTTTATCAAGAGGTTCTTTAGTTCTTTGCTTTCTGCCATAAGGGTGGTATCATCTGCATATCTGAGTTTATTGATATTTCTCCTGGCATCTTGCTTCCAGCTTATGCTTCATTCATCCCAAAGTTTCTCGTGATGTACTCTGAATAATAAGGTTAAATAAGCAGGGTGACAATATACAGCCTTGATGTACTCCATTCCCAATTTTGAACCAGTCTATTGTTTCATGTCTGGTTCTGACTGTTGCTTCTTGACTTGTATACAGGTTTCTCAGGAGGCAAGTAAGGTGGTTTGGTATTCCCATCTCTTTAAGAATTTTCCACAGTTTGTTGTGCTCCACAGAGTCAAAGGCTGATCCACACAGTCAAAGGCTTTGGAGTAGTCAGTAAAGCAGAAGTAGATGTTTTCTGGAACTCTCTTGCTTTTTCGATGATCCAACAGATGTTGGCAATTTGATCTCTGGTTCCTCTGCCTTTTCTAAATCCAGCTTGAACATCTGGAAGTTCACGGTTCAAGTACTGTTGAAGCCTGGCTTGGAGAATTTTGAGCATTACTTTACTAGCATGTGATATGAATGCGATTGTGCGGTAGTTTGAGCATTCTTTTTTTTTTTCTTCCTCTTCTAATATTTTTTTTCCATTTATTTTTATTAGTCGGAGGCTAATTACTTTACAATATTGTAGTGGTTTTTGCCATACATTGACATGAATCAGCCATGGATTTACATGTATTTCCCATCCCGAACCCCTCTCCCACCTCCCTCTCCACCCCATCCCTCTGGGTCATCCCAGTGCACCAGCCCCAAGCACTTGTCTCCTGCATCCAACCTGGGCTAGTGATCTGTTTCACCCTTGATAATATACATGTTTTGATGCTGTTCTCTCAAAACATCCCACCCTCGCCTTCTCCCACAGAGTCCAAAAGTCTGTTCTGTACATCTGTTTCTCTTTTTCTGTTTTACATATAGGGTTATCGTTATCATCTTTCTAAATTCCATATATATGTGTTAGTATACTGTACTGGTCTTTATCTCTCTGGCTTACTTCACTCTGTATAATGGGCTCCAGTTTCATCCATCTCATTAGAACTGATTTTGAGCATTCTTTGGCATTGTCTTTCTTAGGGTTTGGAATGAAAACTGACCTTTTCCAGTCCTGTGGCCACTGCTGAGTTTTCCAAATTTGCTGGCATATTGAGTGCAGAACTTTCACAGCATCATCTTTTAGGATTTGAAGTAACTCAACTGGAATTTGATATGCTAAGATCGAAGTAATTGTTGTTGTGACTACTGAGTTTTGAAAAATGTAAATTTTCAGTTACTGTATAATTATTTGGAGGAGGAAATGGCAAACCACCCTAGTAGTCCTGCCCTGAGAAGCCCATGAACAGCATGAAAAGGCAAAACATTATGATACCAGAAATGAGCCCCCTAGGTCAGGAGGTGTCCAATATGCTACTGGGAAAGAGCAGAGAAATAGCACCAGAAAGAGGAAAAAGCTGGGTCAAAGCAGAAGTGACACTCAGTTGTGGATCCATCTGGTGGTGAAAGTAAAGTCTGATGCTGTAAAGAGCAATATTGCATTGGAACATGCATGATAAAGGACAGAAATGCTAAGGATCTAACAGAAGAAGAGATTAAGAAGAGATGATGAGAATGCATGGAAGAATTATACATAAAAGGTTTTAATAACCATGACGGTGTGGTCACTCATCTAGTATCAGACATCCTGGAGTATGAAGTCAAATGGGCCTTAGGAGGCATTATTACAAACAAAGCTCATGGAGCTGATGGAATTCCAGCTGAGCTATTTAAAATCCTAAATGATGATGCTGTGAAAGTGTTGTACTCAATATGCCAGCAAATTTGAAAAACTCATCAGTGATCACAGGGCTGGAAAAGGTCAGTTCTCATTCCGGTCCCAATGAAGGGCAGTGCCAAAAAATGTTCAAGCTACCGTACAATTGCACTCATTTCACCTGCTAGCAAGGTAATGCTCAAAATCCTTCAACCTAGGCTTCAGCAGTGTATGAACCAAGAACTTCCAGTTCCACAAGCTGGATTTAGAAAAGGCAGAGGAACCAGAGATCAAATTGCCAACATTCACCAGAGAAAGCAAGAGAATTCCAGAAAAAATATCTACTTCTGCTTCATTTACTATGCTAAAGCCTTTGCTTTAGCATTGTGTGGATCACAGCAAATTGTGAAAATTCTTAGAGATAGAAATACCAGTCCACCTTACCTGTCTCCTGAGAAGCCTATATGCAAGTCAAGAAGCAACAGTTTGAACCAGACATGAAACTACGACGGACTGGTTCAAAATTGGGAAGGGAGTGCGTCAAGGCTGTATATTGTCACCCTGCTTATTTAACTTCTATGAAGAGTACAGCATGCAAAATGCTGGACTGGATGAATCAAAAGCTGGAGTCAAGATGGCCAGGAGAAATATCAACAACCTTAGATATGCATGTGTCACCACTCTACTGGCAGGAAGTGAAGAGGAACTTAAGAGCCTGTTGATGACGGTGATAGAGGAGAGTGAAAAAGCTGTCTTGAAACTTAACATTCACAAAACTAAGATCATGGTATCTGGTCCCATCACCTCATGGCACATAGAAAGGGAAAAAGTGGAAACATTGATATATTTTATTTTCTTGAGCTCCAAAATCACTGAGAATGGTGACTGCAGGCATGAAATTAACTATCACTTGCTCCTTGGAAGAAAAGCTGTGACAAACCTAGACAGCATATTCAAAAGCAGAGACATTACTTTGCCCACAAGCTCCATCTAGTCAAGTCTATGGTTTTTCCAGTAGTCACATATGGATGTGAGAGTTGGACCATAAAGAAGGCTGAGCACCAAAGAATTGATGCTTTCAAACTGTGGTGCTGGAGAAGACTCTTAAGAGTTGCTTGGATTGCAAGGATATCAAACCAGTCAATCCTAAGGGAAATCAACCCTGAATAACCATTGGAAGGACTGATGCTGAAGCTGAAGCTCCAATACTTTGGACACTTGAGAAGAGCCAACTCATTGAAAAAGTCTGATGCTGATGAGAAAAGTGGATGGCAGAGGATGAAATGGTTGGATAGCATCACTAACTCAATGAACATGAGTCTGAGCAAACTCCAGGATATAGTGAAAGACTGGGAAGCTTGGCACACTGCAGTCCATGGGCTTGCAAAGAGTCTGACAGGACTTAGCAAGTAAACAACAAATGTACTTATTTGTGTTATTAAACATAATATTCATCCTGGAAGTTAATTAGAGAATATCCAACTACTGAGTCTATCTACCTTTGCCCTTTTCAGACTCAGTTTTAAGCATTGTTTTAGATAGTAAATTAAAATAGGTATTATTTTAGATAGTCTGTGTCTCCAACTGCTATGGTTTTACATGTTCCTCTATTTATACCCTAGTGACTCAGCAGCAAAAACTCTGCCTGCCAGTGCAGAAGACACTGGTTCCATCCTGGTTCAGGAACATCCCCTGGAGAAGGAAATGGTAACCCACTCTAGTATTCTTGCTTGGGAAATCTCATAGACAGAGGAGCCTGGCAGGCTATAGTTCATGGTGTCACAAGAGTTGGACACGGCTTAGCGACTAAACCACCTCCATGTTTATACAGTAAAAATAAACAATGATAACAAGACCTAGATCTAAATTTACTTCATTTCTTTCATTCTAGATTACACTTGGAGCTTTTCAGTTTTTCTGATTTTTTTCATTTTGTTGATATAATGGATATATCACTGTATACTATTCAGTTGTACAACATAAGGGTTTGACTTATATATGTTGTGAAATGATTACCACAATAAGTTTACTTAACATCTATCATCTCATTTAGATATAATGGGAAGATATGGAGAAAAAAAGAAAAAATATTTCCTCCTTGTAATGAGAACTCTTCGATTTACTCTTAACAACTTTCATGTACACCATTCATGAGTGTTAGCTATAGCCATTATGTTATACATTACATTTACAGTACTTATTTATGTTTTAACTGGAGGTTTGTACTTTTTAACTTAAATTTTTATTTTACATTGAAATATAATTGAGTTACAATGTTGTGTTAGTTTCAGATGTACAGCAAAGTGATTCACTTATACAAATATCCCTTCTTTTCAGATTCTTTTCCTATATAGGTTATTACAGAATATTGAGTCGAGTTCCCTGTGCTATACAGTAGGTCCTTATTGATTATCTATTTTACATATCGTCATGTATATATGTTCATCCCAACCTCTTAATTTATCCCTAACCCCACTTTTCCCCTTCAGTAATCATAAGATTTTTTCTAAGTCTGTGAGTCTGTCTCTGTTTTGTAAATAAGTTAATTTATATCATTTCTAAAAAATTTAATGTATAAGTGATATTATATGATATTTGTCTTTGTCTCACTTCACTTAGTATGACAATCTCTAGATCCATCTATATTGTGAAAATGGCATTATTTCATTCTTTTTATGGCTAAGTAATATTCCATTGTATATATACATATATATAGATACACTGTATATATATGTATATATATACACACACACACACACACACTATATATATATGTGTGTATATATATATATATATGTATTTATTTATATACACCACATCTTCTTTATCCATTCCTCTATTGGTGGACATTTACTTTGCTTTCATGTCTTGGCTGTTTTAAGTAGTGCTGTAGTGAATATTGAAGTGCATGTATATTTTTGAATTATGGAGTGGGATTACTGGATCACACAGTAGCTCTATATTTTGCTTTTTAAGCAATCTCCATAGTGTTCTCCATAGTGGTTATACCAATTTACATTCCTGCCAACAGTGTAGGAGGGTTACCTTTTCTCCACACAGTCTCTAGGATTCATTGTTTGTAGACTTTTTGATGATGGCCATTCTGAGTTGTGTGAGGTGACACTTCATTGTAGTTTTGATTTGCATTTCTCTAAGAATTAGTAATGTTGAGGATCCTTTCATGTACCTTTTGGCCATCTGTATGACTTCTTTGGAGAAATATCTATTTAGATTTTCTGCTTATTTTTTTATTTTTCTGATATTGAGCTTCATGAGTTGCTATCTATTTTAGAGATTAATCCCTTATTGGTTGCTTTATTTGCAAATATTTTCTCCCATTCTGTGGGCTTTCTTTTCATTTTGTTGATGATTTCCTTTTCTGGGTAGAGGGTTTTTTTTTTTTTTTTTTTTGGTCTGTGATTTTTTATTTATTTATTTATTTATTTATATTGGTTACAATATTTATTTATTTATTTATTTTTTAATTTTTTTATTAGTTGGAGGCTAATTACTTCACAACATTACAGTGGGTTTTGTCATACATTGATATGAATCAGCCATAGATTTACACGTATTCCCCATCCCGATCCCCCCTCCCACCTCCCTCTCCACCCGATTCCTCTGGGTCTTCCCAGTGCACCAGGCCCGAGCACTTGTCTCATGCATCCCACCTGGGCTGGCGATCTGTTTCACCATAGATAGTATACATGCTGTTCTTTTGAAACATCCCACCCTCACCTTCTCCCACAGAGTTCAAAAGTCTGTTCTGTATTTCTGTGTCTCTTTTTCTATTTTGCATATAGGGTTATCATTACCATCTTTCTAAATTCCATATATATGTGTTAGTATGCTGTAATGTTCTTTATCTTTCTGGCTTACTTCACTCTGTATAATGGGCTCCAGTTTCATCCATCTCATTAGGACTGATTCAAATGAATTCTTTTTAATGGCTGAGTAATATTCCATGGTGTATATGTACCACAGCTTCCTTATCCATTCATCTGCTGATGGGCATCTAGGTTGCTTCCATGTCCTGGCTATTATAAACAGTGCTGCGATGAACATTGGGGTGCCCGTGTCTCTTTCAGATCTGGTTTCCTCAGTGTGTATGCCCAGAAGTGGGATTGCTGGGTCATATGGCAGTTCTATTTCCAGTTTTTTAAGGAATCTCCACACTGTTCTCCATAGCGGCTGTACTAGTTTGCATTCCCACCAACAGTGTAAGAGGGTTCCCTTTTCTCCACACCCTCTCCAGCATTTATTGCTTGTAGACTTTTGGATAGCAGCCATCCTGACTGGCATGTAATGGTACCTCATTGTGGTTTTGATTTGCATTTCTCTAATAATGAGTGATGTTGAGCATCTTTTCATGTGTTTGTTAGCCATCTGTATGTCTTCTTTGGAGAAATGTCTGTTTAGTTCTTTGCCCCATTTTTTGATTGGGTCGTTTATTTTTCTGGAATTGAGCTGCAGGAGTTGCTTGTATATTTTTGAGATTAATCCTTTGTCTGTTGCTTCATTTGCTATTATTTTCTCCCAATCTGAGGGCTGTCTTTTCACCTTACTTACAGTTTCCTTTGTAGTGCAAAAGCTTTTAAGTTTCATTAGGTCCCATTTGTTTAGTTTTGCTTTTATTTCCAATATTCTGGGAGGTGGGTCATAGAGGATCTTGCTGTGATTCATGTCGGAGAGTGTTTTGCCTATGTTCTCCTCTAGGAGTTTTATAGTTTCTGGTCTTACATTTAGATCTTTAATCCATTTTGAGTTTATTTTTGTGTATGGTGTTAGAAAGTGTTCTCGTTTCATTCTATTACAAGTGGTTGACCAGTTTTCCCAGCACCACTTGTTAAAGAGGTTGTCTTTTTTCCATTGTATATCCTTGCCTCCTTTGTCAAAGATAAGGTGTCCATAGGTTCGTGGATTTATCTCTGGGCTTTCTATTCTGTTCCATTGATCTATATTTCTGTCTTTGTGCCAGTACCAGAAAACCCACTCCAGACACAGCAATCTAAACAAGATGAAAAGGCAAAGAAATACCCAACAGGTAAAGGAACATGAAAAATGCCCACCAAGTCAAACAAAAGAGGAGGAGATAGGGAATCTACCTGAAAAAGAATTTAGAATAATGATAATAAAAATGATCCAAAATCTTAAAAACAAAATGGAGTTACAGATAAATAGCCTGGAGACAAAGATTGAAAAGATACAAGAAATGTTTAATAAAGACCTAGAAGAAATAAAAAAGAGTCAATTAAAAATGAACAATGCAATGAATGAGATCAAAAACACTTTGGAGGGAACCAAGAGTAGAATAACGGAGGCAGAAGATAGGATAAGTGAGGTAGAAGATAAAATAGTGGAAATAAATGAAGCAGAGAGGAAAAAAGAAAAAAGGATCAAAAGAAATGAGGACAACCTCAGGGACCTCTGGGACAATGTGGGTAGAGGGTTTTAAGTTTAATTAGGTCCTACTTCTTTATTTTTGTTGTCATTACTCTAGGAGATAGATCAAAAAAGATATTGCTGTGATTTATGTCAAAGAATGACCTTCTTCTCTTTTCCTCTAAGAGTTTCATAGTATCCAGTCTTACATTTAGGTCTAATCCATTTTTAGCTTACTTTTGTGTATGGTACTAGAGAATATTCTAATTTTGTTCTTTTTCATGTGTCTGTCCAGTTTTCCCAGCACCACTTATTGAAGAGACTCTTTTCTACTGAACATCCTTCCCTCCTTTGTCATAGATTAATTGACCGTAGGTGTGTGGGTTTATTTCTGGGCTTTCTATACTGTTCCATTGATCTACATTTCTGTTTTTGTGCCATCATCATACTATTTTGATGACTATAGCTTTGTAGTATAGTCTGAAGTCAGGGATATGATTCCTCCAGCTCCATTTTTCTTTCTCAGGATTGCTTTGGCTATTTGAAATCTTGCATATTTCCATACAAATTGAAAAACACACACACACAAATTTGCTCAAGTTCTGTGAAAAATGCTGTCAGTAATTTGATAGGGATTGCACTGAATCTATAGATTGCATTCGGCAGTAGTCATTTTGACAATACTGACTCTTCCAATCCAAGAACATGGGATATCTGTCCATCTAGTAGTGTGTGCCATCTATGATTTCTTTTATCAGCATCATATATTTGTTTAAAACTTTGAACAGTTAAAAAGATTCTAAAGTAGTTCGAGTAATATTACATTGTTAAGTGCAAAGTTTTACTTCAAACATGAAATATGATATGAAATTTGAATGCTATCACTAAAATAAAAATTTATTATTTTTTATTAATTGCTTGTACTAAAGTCCTTTGTTTTGTTGGGGGGGCTCCAAAATCACTGCAGATGGTGATTGCAGCCATGAAATTAAAAGACACTAACCCCTTGGAAGGAAAGTTATGACCAACCTAGACAGCATATTAAAAAGCAGAGACTTTACTTTGTCAACAAAGGTCCATCTAGTCAAAGCTATGGTTTTTCCAGTAGTATGGATGTGAGAATTGGACAATAAAGAAAGCTGAGCACCGAAGAACTGATGCTTTTGAACTGTGTTGTTGGAGAAGAGTCTTGAGATTCCCTTGGACTGCAAGGAGATCCAACCAGTCCATCCTAAAGGAGATCAATCCTGGGTGTTCATTGGAAGGACTGATGTTGAAGCTGAAACTCCGATACTTTGGTCACCTGATGTGAAGAGCTGATTCATTTGAAAAGACCCTGATGCTGAGAAAGATTGAGGGCAGGAGGAGAAGGGGATGACAGAGGATGAAATAGTTGGATGGCATCACTGACTCAATGGACATGGGTTTGGGTGGACTCCAGGAGTTGGTGATGGACAGGGAGGCCTGGCATGCTGTGGTTCATGGGGTTGCAAAGAGTCAGACATGACTGAGCGACTGAACTGAATGAAAGTCCTTTGTTATTAACTCTAAACTTATTATTTATTATGTAGATGCAAGTGTTTCTTTTCTCTTTTCAAAACAAAATATGTCAATGTAATTAAAAAACTATACCATTATTTATATCCTTTTGCTATTGATGTTTATTTTTAAGAAATTTTCTGCTGGTGTGACTGTATATATAAGTATAATAGAAAAAAATGTTTACTGTGTGTCTTTTCTGGCCATTATTCGTTACTTCATTTCATGATTATTACTGAATTTTTTCATAGAGAGGAAAGGGATGTTAACAAGGAAAGTTCTGGTCCAAATGTCAAATATGCCATGTTCACCACTACTGTGTAGGTCCTCTCTAGTTGTATCTTAGTTTCTCTATTTTGGGGATATTTGTTTTTTATCTTCATCAACTCTTTCTTCTTCTTTGGATTTATGTTGTGGTTCTTTTTCTAACCTTTTAGGTGCTATGCTGAAGAAAAACTTTAGACTGTTAATTTTTAGACAAAATTTTAGTGTTGCAATTTAACAAGTTTATTTTTCTTCAGTGAAGACTTTAGTAGCCTATGATGACACCATTTGCTATCATTTCTCTATTTTATTACATTGTCATGTGTTCACTATTTACTTACCAAATGCGTACCACATACATACCAATGTACTAGGTGATGTGTGTGCTACAAAGATCCAGGAGGATGTAAGTCCTGCTCTTAAAGATGCTGTATTCATTGTTAGCAGTTAGAGTGTCTAGGGTCTTCCTGGCACTGGTCCTTGTTTCTGCCCTGCTGACACAAAGGGTGGGAATTTCAGGTAGCTGATCAGAAGTATGGGTAATGACGAGCACTGGAACTGAGACTGGATTTGGATTCATAGGAATTATACTTGTTTTATCCACCATATTATAATCTTCCACCAGTTACATTGCTGACCTTGCCCTGGCTCCATCTCCTCTACTTCACATTCCATAAACCTGTGAATCTAGTTCCTGTTCTCCTTGACTTCCCATTCCTAGTCTCCTGGTCTTTAATGGAAATTCAGATTGCTGGTAAACAGTGCAACAAAACATTGCTGGTAAATCCCTGCAACAGGAGGATTGTAATGAGAGTAAAATGATGTTTAGGAGAAAATAATTGTAAGAAATGGGTGAGGACTCATATCCCAAAGGAGTAAAGAAATCTCCCTGCTCCTCAGGTTAGTGATTTAGGGTCATCTCCATAGATGACAGAAGAAAACAGAAGGAATGAGGAGGCAAGGAGTGTAGTCCACATCGGATTTGGGTTGGGGGGTTGTTTGTTTTTATAAGAAATCTTTGTTAAGTGCGAAAGTGTTAGTTGCTCAGTCATATCCAGCTCTTTGCAATCCCATGGACTGTAGCCCACCAGCCTCCTCTGTTCATGGAATTCTCCAGGCAAGAATACTGGAGTAGCCATTCCCTTCTCCAGGGAGTCTTCCTGACCCAGAGATCATATCTGGGTCTCCTGCATTACAGGCAAATTCTTTACTGTCTGAGGGTATTTCCATTAGGAAGCACATGGTGTCTAACTGGTTAATTTTTTTTTTTTATATTATAGTAATTGATGAATATTGCTCAGACTTATATTTCCTTAGGATGTATAAAATTATGATATTTTATTTTATCATTTCTTTATTCATTAACTGGAATAATTCTAGAAAGATGAAATTATCCTCACTGACTACTTGGTTACCCTGAATTACAGTTAGTATAGGAGTGGTGGGATAACTGCTTGATCTTTTCATTTCTTTACTGTTTTAAAAAATGTCAGTTCATTGTTGTTGTTTGGTCCCTTAGTCCTGTCTGACTCTTTGCAACCCCATGGACTGCAGCATGCCAGGCTTCCCTGTCCTTCACCATCTCACAGAGTTTGCTCATACTCACGACCATTGAGTCGGTGATGCCATCCAAACATCTTTCTCTGTCATCTCTTCTCTTCCTGCCTTCAATCTTTCCCAGCATCAGAGTTTCTTCTAATGAGTTGGCTCTTCACATCAGGTGGCCAAAGTATTGGAGCTTCAGCTTCAGCAACAGTCCTTGCAATGAATATTCAGGGTTCATTTCCTTTAGGATTGACTGGTTGGATCTCCTTGCAGTGCAAGGGACTCTCAGGAGAGTCTTCCCTAGCACCACAGTTCGATGGCATCAGTTCTTCAGTGCTCAGTCAGTTCAGTTTAGTTCAGTCGCTCAGTCATGTCCGACTCTTTGCGACCCCATGAATCGCAGCACGCCAGGCCTCCCTGTCCATCACCAACTCCTGGAGTTTACTCAAACTCATGCCCATCAAGTCGGTGATGCCATCCAGCCATCTCATCCTCTGTCGCCCCCTTCTCCTCCTGCCCCCAATCCCTCCCAGCATCAGGGTCTTTTCAAATGAGTTAACTCTTCGCATGAGGTGGCCAAAGTACTGGAGTTTCAGCTTCAGCATCCATCCTTCCAATGAACACCGAGGACTGATCTCCTTTAGGTAGGACTGGTTGGATCTCCTTGCAGTCCAAGGGACTCTCAAGAGTCTCCTCCAACACCACAGTTCAAAAGCATCAATTTTTCGATGCTCAGCTTTCTTCACAGTCCAACTCTTACATCCATACATGACCACTGGAAAAACCATAGCCTTGACCAGACGGACCTTTGTTGCCAAAGTAATGTCTCTGCTTTTTAATATGCTATCTAGGTTGGTAACAACTTTCCTTCCAAGGAGTAAGCGTCTTTTAATTTCATGGCTGCAGTCACCATCCGCAGTGATTTTGGAGCCCAAAAAAATAAAGTCTAACACTGCTTCCACTGTCTCCCCATCTATTTCCCATGAGGTGATGGGACCAGGTGCCATGATCTTAGTTTTCTGAATGTTAAGCTTTAAGCCAACTTTTTCACTCTCCTCTTTCACTTTCATCAAGAGACTTTTTAGTTCCTCTTCACTCTCTGCCATAAGGGTGGTGTCATCTACATATCTGAGGTATTGATATTTCTCCCGGCCATCTTGATTCCAGCTTGTGCTTCTTCCAGCCCAGAGTTTCTCATGAGGTACTCTGCATATAAATTAAATAAGCAGGATGACAGTATACAGCCTTGACGTACTCCTTTTCCTATTTGGAACCAGTCTGTTGTTCCATGTCCAGTTCTAACTGTTGCTTCCTGACCTGCATACAGGTTTCTCAAGAGGCAGGTCAGGTGGTCTGGTATTCCCATCTCTTTCAAAATTTTCCACAGTTTATTGTGATCCACACAGTCGAAGGCTTTTGTGTAGTCAATAAAGCAGAACTAGATGTTTTTCTGGAACTCTCTTGCTTTTTCAGTGATCCAGCGGATATTGGCAATTTGGTCTGTGGTTCCTCAGCCTTTTCTAAAACCAGCTTGAACATCTGGGAGTTCTTAGTTCACGTATTGTTGAAGCCTGGCTTGGAGAATTTTGAGCATTACTTTATTAGCATGTGAGATGAGTGCAATTGTGCAGTAGTTTGAGCATTCTTTGGGATTGCCTTTCTTAGGGATTGGAATGAAAACTGACCTTTTCCAGCCCTTTTTTTTGTACAGCTCTCACATCTGTACATGATTACTGGAAAAACCATAGCTTTGACTGTGTGGACCTTTGTAGGAAGAATGATGTCTCTGCTTTTTAATATGCTGTCAGTTCATTAATGCCCTCCAAAGAGATTAATGTTGTTGTCTTTTTCTTTTGAGAATATTTTCAAAATGATAGACTAAATAAAACGTATCTCATGTGTTTCAGTTTATGGCAATCATTATCCTTATTGATGCTCAAATTTTCTAGTCTATGGCCAGTGATTGCCTTTTTTATATTAGTTCCTAAATCCACTAGAGATATTCTCATGTATTTAACTTTATGCTTATTTTTATAATACATGTTTATTTTTTAATATATATATTTTATGTGCTATAATATTATAATATAAATTTTATAATTTTATATGAATATACAAGTAGATGTAGTCCCTTCCTTAAATACACAGTAGCAAACTACACTAACTATTTTCTATCTTGGTATTTTCCAACTACCTTGGAGATCATGTCATGGTAGTATACAGGTATATTCCTCATTATTTTTCATGTACATGGCTCATTCCCAATTGGATGGGCATGTGTGTTTTTCCAAATCTTTTGTTGTTGCAAAGAATGCTGTAATAAATCAACTCATGTATATTTTATCAATATATTTTGGAATAGTTTCCTAGAAGGGGGATTGCTAGGTCAAAAGGTTAATATACATATATGTGATTTTTGTTAGGTATTGCCAATTCTCTTTTTAGGGGTTAAATTGACAGTATTTTGCATTCCCACCTCTAATATATTAGAATGTCTGTTTTCCAATAGCCTCGCTATGGCTTCTGTTATTAAACTTTTGTATTGTATCTGATTGGTGAGAAATAGTCTTATGGTATACTCTTTTACTATAAGAAAGATTAAATATTGTTCATCCCACATATCATTTATGGTTTTGGGTACTTTTCTTTATTATTTGAATTTAATAATATATCAAGGATACTTATCCCTTTGCCTGTGATATAATTGCATTGTTCCCCTGGTTTGCTTTTTTAGTTTGATTCTGGTATTTTTTTTTCCTTACAGAAGATTCTTAAATTTTCATAAGACTAGTAATTTTCCCCATTATTCCTCCTGCATTTTGAGTCATGGTTAGAAGTTTTCCCCAAACACAAGCTGCTATTATTATTATTTTTACAAAATTTTTAAAGTATGTTTATTTATGTGTTTAGCTGCATGAGGTCTGAGTTGTGACACAGGATTTTGGGTCATGCAGCATCTCTCACTGTGGCACCCGGGCGCTCTAGTTGTGGCACATGGGCTCAGTAGTTGTGGCATGTGGGCTTAGCTACTCCATGGCATGTAGGGTTTTAGTTGCTGGCTAGGGATTGAACTTAAAATATGCTTGCTCCTTGGAAGAAAAGTTATGACCAACCGAGACAGTGTATTAAAAAGCAGAGACATTACTTTGCCAACAAACGCCCATCTAGTCAAGGCTATGGTTTTTCCTGTAGTCATGTATGGATGTGAGAGTTGGACTATAAAGAAAGCTGAGCCCGAAGAATTGATGCTTTTGAACTGTGGTGTTAGAGAAGACTCTTGAGAGTCCCTTGGACTGCAGAGAGATCCAACCAGTCCATCCTAAAGGAAATCAGTCCTGAATATTCATTGGAAGGACTGATGCTGAAGCTGAAACTCCAATACTTTGGCCACCTGATGTGAAGAACTGACTCATTTGAAAAGAAAGACCCTGATGCTGGGAAAGATTGAAAGCGGGAGGAGAAGGGGATGACAGAGGATGAGATGGTTGGATGTTATCACCGACTCAGTGGACATGAGTTTGAGTAAACTCTGGGAGTTGGTGATGGACAGGGAGGCCTGGCGTGCTGCAGTCCATGGGGTCACAAAGAGTCAGACACGACTGAGCGACTGAACTGACTAATACTTGTCTTGCTTTATTTTTTGACCAGTCAACTCTCTAATACCTTTTGAACTTACCCTAATGTATAATGTAAAGAATTGGTCCACTTTTATTATTTTCCACGTGGTTCTCCTTATTTAGCCACCCTCTTTATAAAGGAGTCCATTTTCTCTCTGATTATATGAAGTATGGAACATTCTTGTATACTGAATTTTCAAATGCAGTTGAGTATATGTCTTCTCTTATCCATCCCCCCAACCCCAGCCCTGTTTCTATTCTTTTTCTTGGTATTAAAATAGAGACTGTTTCCTCATATTCAGGATACATACATAATGTTTTCAGAACCATCAGGAACACAAACATAAATATGTGTGCAAACAGTTTAGTTTTTAAAAGATAAGTTTTCATGTCAGTGTGCATCTCTTGCTCCATGACCAGAGATTCTATATCTAACTCACCTCTATTGAGTTGTTGGGTATTCCTATACATTGCAGTTATCCAAGCTGAAGTTTTTTCTGAAGTCAGTAAAAACATGGTCTATTTTTTGTTCAATCACTCAGCCATGTCCAACTCTTTGCAATCCGATGGACTGCAACATGCTGGTTTCTCTGTCCTTCTATATTCCAGGAGTTTGCTCATACTCATGTTTATTGAGTCAGTGATGGCATCCAGCCATCTCATCCTCTGTTGGCCGCTTCTCCTGCGCTCAGTCTTTCCCTGCATCAGGGTCTTTTCTAATGAGCAATTAGACATGACAATTTTCATAGTCAATGAAGAAAAAGTAGATGTTTTGCTGGAATTCCCTTGCTTTTTCTGTGATCCAAGGGATGCTGAAAATTTGATCTCTGGTTTCTCTGCCTTTTCTAAATCCAGCTTGTACATCTTGAAATTCTCAGTTCACCTCCTGTTGAAGCCTAGTCTTAAGGATTTTGAGCATTACCTTAATAGCATGTGAAATGAGTGCAATTGTGTGGAAATGTGAATATTGTTTGGTATTGCCTGTCTTTGGGATTGAAAACTGAAAACTGACCTTTTCCAGTCCTGTGGCCACTGCTGTTCATTTCGGTTCAGTCGCTCAGTTGTGTCCGACTTTTTGCGACCCCATGAACGGCAGCACACCAGGCTTCCCTGTCCATCACCAACTCCCGGAGTTTACCCAAACTCATGTCCATTGAGTTGGTGATGCCATCCAACCATCTCATCCTCTGTTGTCCCCTTCTCCTCCTGCCCTCAATCTTTCCCAGCCTTTTAGGGTCTTTTCAGATGAGTTAGCTGTTCACATCAGGTGGCCAAAGTATCGGAGTTTCACCTTCAACATCAATCCTTCTGATGAACACCCAGGACTGATCTCCTTGAGGATGGACTGGTTGGATCTCCTTGCAGTCCAAGGGACTCTCAAGAGTCTTCTCCAACACCACAGTTCAAAAGCATCAATTATTCAGCACTCAGCCTTCTTTATGGTCCAACTCTCACATCCATACATGACTACTGGAAAATCCATAGCCTTGACTAGACAGACTTTTGTTGGCAAAGTAACGTCTCTGATTTTTAATATGCTGTCTAGGTTGGTCATAACTTTCCAACTCATAACTCAGGCTACTGCTGAGTTTTCCAAATTTGTTGGCATACTGAGTACAGTGCTTTAACAGCATCCCTTTTTAGGATTTAAAATAGCTCAAGAGGGTGTTTGCTGTGACCGGTGCATTGAGCTCAACTGGAGTTCCATCACCTCCACTAGCTTTGTTCATAGTAATGCTTCCTAAGGCCCACTTGACTTCACACTCCAGGATGTCTGGCTTTAGTTGAGTGATGACAGCACTGTGATTATCTGGGTTTTTAAGACCTTTAATATAGGTTCTTCTGTGTATTCTTGCCATTGCTTTTAAATCTCTTCTGCTTCTATTAGGTCCATACCTTTTCTCTTTTATTGTGCCCAAATTTGCATGAGATGTTCCCTTGGTATCTCTAATTTTCTTGAAGAGATGTCTAGTCTTTCCCATTCTATTGTTTTCCTCTCTTTCTTTGCACTGATCACTTAAGAAGGCTTTCTTCTCTCTCCTTGCTATTCTTTGAAACTCTGCTTTCATATGGGTATATTTTTCCTTTTCTCCTTTCCTTTCACTTCTGTTCTTTTCTCAGCTATTTGTAAGGCTTCCTCAGACAGCCACTCTGCCTTGTTGCATTTTTTTTTCCTCAGGGATGATTTGGTCACTGCCTCCTGTACAGTGTTACAAACCTGCGTCCATAGTTCTTCAGGCACTCTGTCTATCAGATCTAATCCCTTGATTCTATTTGTCACTTCCATTGTATAATCATTAGGGATTTGCATTAGGTCATCCCTGAATGGTCTAGTGGTTTTCTCTACTTTCCTCAATTTATGTCTGAATTTCACAATTAGGAGTTCATGATCTGAGCCATAGTCAGCTCCCAGTTTTATTGTTGCTGACTGTATAGAGCTTCTCCATCTTCAGCTGCTAAGAATATAATCAGTCTGATTTCAGTATTGACCATCTGGGTGAAGTCCATGTGTAGAGTCATCTCTTGAGTTGTTGGAAGAGGGTGTTTGCTATGACCAGTGCATTCTCTTGGCAAAACTCTGTTAACCTTTGCCCTTCTTTATTTTGTACTCCCAAGGCCAAACTTGCCTATTATTCCAGGTGTCTTTTAACTTCCTACTTTTGCATTCCACAGTATCTGAAACATTTACGGCAGAATTGTTTCTTATGGTGAGCTGAATCATTGGTATACATTTAATAGGTGAACCTTTTTAATATCTGTTAACAGAGCTTTGAGACTAGTCTTTTGATCTGTTTTGTCTTGGAACAGACAACATGCACAATGCAGTATACCTACATCAAGTTTTTCCAAATCACATTTAATTGAAAAATCCCAAATAGCAAGTTGTTATCAGCACAGCGGACATAGGCACGTTCACATTGCTGTGTTCTTCTTGCTTATGAATTACTGGAAAGCTACTGTTCTGAATTGGTAAGGGCAGGAAAGAGAAGGGAGAAAATCTCTTGCAGTTTTAGGGAAAATGAAGTAGAAAAGGATTCTCTGGAGACTTCATTATAAATGGTTAGCACAATTATGCTAAATGGAATCAATATATTTACATTGTTTTATTCAAGGTTTATCATGTTCCATTATGAAACAATGAAATGTAATTAATAAATTGTCAGTTCATTTTTCTTGTTTTATTTGAAAATGCTTCGGCATATTTTAGCATATCATTTTTAGAGTAGCAAATAACTCTAATGTATAACATTAATAAACGGTGATAGACTTTACTATAAATATTGCATCTGTTGCCAAGAAAAGTTATGCACAAAACCAGAGCATTGCAAACAGCAGCTCAGTAATTCTTCTGGTAGTAGAGACATGGGCCTTCTGTATCTTTTTAAGTATCTTTGCACTACTTCACCCTCTGCACTTGGAGAATATTGTTTTTTATACTTCAACAGTTTGCTGGGTTTAAGGGATTAACACCATATATGTTGTATTGTGAGTGCCCAGAACACCAATTGAGCAGTTGAGGAAAAACTGTGACAAACTTTTCACGTGTGCAGTCATATCCAGCTATTGTTACAAAGAATAACTTAGAAAATAAAGGCAGTTAATAAGATAAATAGATATAACAGAAAATAAAAACCACCAATCAAAAAATTTCAATGGACTAAATTATTTTGGATTCTAAAACCCTTTTCCTGTCATTTGAAAATAAATATTAAGTAATAAAATATATAATAATTTAAAATCTATTATTTTCTATCATCATTTGATATAGCAAAGCATATACCAGTTTTACTTAACTGGAACAGCATCACAGACACTCTGAATTTTATGTAAAAATTTCATTCATGCATTTTATGTCAATTCAAAGGAAGCTTAAGGCATTGCAAAGCATATAAAATACCACAAAACCAGGAAATCAGATCAACCATGATCTTTCTTCAGTTGCTTTCTTCCATATTAAACTTTATGAGAAATGTGGCAAAAGATTAGAATTTTTTTGCATATGAGGAAATAAAATATTTGATTTTAACTTAAAAATAAGAGAATTTGAATCTCTAAATGCTCTTTCTACCAATTTAGCAGATATTTAGGTTGACTTCTAATACTGCATATATAATTTTAGTATATCAGGAATTTTAAGATAGGAAGTCAGAAAATACATGACATGAAAGTAGGTGGTTATAAAGTGGTGAAATAAATGAGATATGAGTTACAATAGAATAAAAAGTTGCCCATCCCATTCATTATGAATGGTTTTGGAAGTCCTCATTCACTCCCTGACTTCTAATCTAACATATTCCCTTCTTACTTGCCTGATTGTTTCAAGGCTTAAAATGCCCATTAGAGAATCATTTCTTCAAATCAAGACTTTTCTCTTGCTTTAAAATACACATATAATTTAAAAATAACATACTAGTGAAAGCGTTAGTCACTCAGTCTGGTCTGACTCTTTGTGACCCCATAAACTGCAGCCCCCCAAGCTCCTCTGTCCATGGAGTTCTCAAGGCAAGATTCTGGAGTGACTAGCCAGTCCCTTCTCCAGGGGATATTCCCCACCCAGGGATCAAACCCAGATCTCTGCATTGCAAGTGGATTCTTTACTGCTTGAGTCACCAGGGAAACCCAATAACATGCTAACTTGATAATAACTAGAAATCAATTTATATTTTCAGTTATGAATAAGTAAGCTTCAGCTCAGGCATGATAAACTTGACTGGTGGAACTGATGGGGGCATGAAAGCATTCTGAGCATGAGTTTCTGTGTAAACATGTGTAGCTCAAGTGGGGTGCAACAGCAGGGGACATCTTAGTGTAGACATGCACAAAGTGAGGTTAGGTTCCAAGAAATACGGTCCCCCACTTATGAATTCTGTCACATCTAGTCTCTTCTTGTTTTTTGGGTTTCATGTATTCTGTCCTCAAATATAGTTCAAATGAGGGAAACTTTTTTTAAAAGGCAAGAAAAAGTAAACATTTTTGCTTGAAATATCTTTTTTTACCATGTAAAATTTATCATTCATTTCGCTGACATTTATACTGAATGAATTGAGCAGTGTTCATTCTCTCCAGTTTATTGATATCCATTATCTTATAGCTTCTTATAACTTATATCTTATAACATTATCTTGGACTTCCCTGGTGGCTCAGACGGTAAAGTGTCTGCCTACAATGCAGGAGACCTGGGTTCAATTCCTGGGTCAGGAAGATCTCCTAGAGAAGGAAATGGCAACCTGTTTCAGTATTCTTGCCTGGAAAATCCCATGGATGGAGGTAGGCTACAGTCCATGGGGTTGCAAAGAGTCAGACATGACTGAGTGACTTCACCTCACTTCACTTCATCTTATAACACTTTGGATATTGTTTCAGACTCCATCATACAACTGAAACTTGCATGTTGAAGAATTTTTATCACCAAAAATCTTCTTTTCCTTGAGTTTCTTACTTTTTTTTTTGGTTGGCTTAACTAATAGACATGTATGTCTCACAGTTCTGGAGACTGGAAGTCCAAGATCAAGGAGCCAGCATGTTCAGGTTCTGGTGAGATCTCTCTTGGGGATTGTAGACTGCCAATTTCTAGCTGTATCCTCACACTGCAGAAAGAAAGCTGAGTTTTTTTTTCTCTTCTTGTTAGGGCCCTAATCCCATTTATGAGGATTCCACACTTACAATCTAACTACGTCTCAAGGGCCCCACCTCTAATACTGTCAAATTGGAGGTCAGATTTCAACATATGAATTTTGGCATAACCCATAAGAACTACTAATCTTTCAATGTCCCATATTATTCCTACCACTTTGATGAAGATTTACTAACTCTTCTAGCTTTCAGCCATCTCTGAAATTCTATGACACATGGAGTTCCTACCATACAATTTTGTACATAACTGTATTACATCCTCAGTTGTTCATTATTATTTCATAAATTTGTGCACCCTGGGAACTACATCACTTCGTGTTCTAAGTCTCATATGGGCTTGGATGGAAAATCTTCTGAAGTTTTTCTCTCTCTCCCATCACTTCATTCAAGAGCCCAAATATGGTTCCTTTCAGGAATTGATGCTGTATCTTTCTCTTCTCTCCTTTCCCATATCTTACCTGTAAGTTTTTGCACAAACCAACTTTTCTCTCTTATTAGCTCCACTGTGTTAGACCAAACTACTAAATGCCCTTGTGAAATCAGTTACTAAAAATAAAGATGGGAGATAGGAAGGGAAGAAAAGAGTTGCAAACCATCTCACGAAATTTCTACTTGTGTTCGTCTTAGAAAGCTCATTACATATTTCTGTCTTGCCTTACAGTTTCATTGACAGACTACTTAAAGGTAGGATCTCTGTTTTCTGCATTCATCAAAGTGCTTAACAAATGCTCTACAAATGGTAAATTTAAATTAAGTACTGGATTATTTAATTAGAAATAAAATTCTGAGGACATTTTCAAGTATCAAGTGAAAAATTTTACAGAATAAGGGAAAGCCATCTAAAATCAGAATTTTATTACTCTATGAAAGTTTTCTATGTGTAATTTTGCTGAAAACTATCCTGTAGTCTCTATTGTCAGAAATTACAATATGAAAATTTCACAAATTTAATATTTGAGATTCCCCCAAACTACGAAGTCTAACCTTGGTTGAACAACCCTTAAAGTGACTAGTGTTTTACACTGTTGTGGATTAAAAAAAAAGACATACATTTTGCCACATTTTGGATGTGCAAGAGAATGTAGATCATTACACATTAAAGCAAAATCTGGAGGAATATGCTGGAACGATGATGGAGGTTTGCGACATTGTACAGGAGGCAGTGATTGAGATATACCCCAAGAAAAAGAAATGCAAAAAGGCAAAGTGGTTGTCTGACGAGGCCTTACAAATAGCTGAGAAAAGAAGAGAAGCGAAAGGCAAAGGAAAAAAGGAAAGATATACCCATTTGAATGCAGAGTTACAAAGAATAGAAAGGAGAGATTAAAAAAGGCTTCCTCAGTGATCAGTGCAAAGAAATAGAGGAAAACAATAGAATGGGAAAGTCTAGAGATCTCCTCAAGAAAATCAGAGATACCAAGGGAAAATTTAATGCCAGGATGGGCACAATAAAGGACAGAAATGGTATGGACCTAACAGAAGCAGAAGATATTAAGCAGAGGTGGCAAGAATACACAAAAGAACTATACAAAAAAGATCTTAAAAAAAAAAAAAGATCTTCGTGACCCAGATGACCACGATGGTGTGATCACTCATCCAGAGCCAAACATCCTGGAATGTGAAGTCAAGTGGGCCTTAGGAAGAATCACCAGGAGCAAAGCTAGTGGAGGTGATGGAATTACAGTTGAGCTATTTCAAATCCTAAAAGATGATGCTGTGAAACTGCTGCACTCAATATGCCAGCAAATTAGGAAACTCAGCAGTGGTCAGAGGATTGGAAAAGGACAGTTTTCATTCCAATCCCAAACAAAGGCAATGCCAAAGAATGTTCAAACTACTGCATAATTGCCCTCATCTCACACACTAGCAAAGTAATGCCTCTAAGCCAGGCTTCAGCAGTACGTGAACCATGAACTTCCAGATGTTCAAGCTGGATTTAGAAAAGGCAGAGGAGCCAGAGATTAAATAGCTAACATCCACTGGATCTTCGAAAAAGCAAGAGAGTTCCAGAAAAACATCTTCTTTTGATTTATTGACTACTCCAAAGCCTTTGGCTGTGTGGATCACAACAAACTGTGGAAAATTCTTTAAAGAGATGTGAATACCAGAACACCTGACCTGCCTCCTGAGAAATCTGTATGCAGGTCAAGAAGCAGCAGTTAGAACTGGATGTGGAACAACAGACTGGTTCCAAATCAGGAAAGGAGTACATCAAGGCTGCATATGGTCACCCTGCTTATTTAACTTATATGCACAATACATCATGCGAAATGCTAGGCTGGATGAAGCACAAGCTGGAATCAAGATTGCCTGGAGAAATATCAATAACCTCAGATACACAGATGACACCACCCTTATGGCAGAAAGTGAAGAAGAACTAAAGAGCCTCTTGATGAAAGTGAAAGAGGAGAGTGAAAAAGTTGGCTTAAAACTCAGCATTCAGAAAACTAAGATCATGGCATCCAGTCCCATCACTTCATGACAAATAGATGGGGAAAAGTCATTATCAGTGACAGACTTTATTTTTGGGGGGCTCCAAAATCACTGCAGATGGTGACTGCAGCCATGAAATTAAAAGACACTTGCTGCTTGGAGGAAAAGCTATGACCAACCTAGACAGCATATTAAAAAGCCGAGACATTACTTTGCCAACAAAAGTCCGTTTAGTCAAAGCTATGGTTTTTCCAGTAGTCATGTATGAATGTGAGAGTTGGACTATAAGGAAAGCTGAGCACCAAAGAATTGATGCTTTTTAACTGTGGTGCTGGAGAAATCTGTTGAGAATCCCCTTGGACTGCAAGGAGATCTAACCAGTCCATCCTGAAGGAAGTCAGTACTGAATATTCATTGGAAGGATTGATGCTGAAGCTGAAACTGCAATACTTTGGCCACTTGTTGCAAAGAACCGAGTCATTGGAAAAGATCCTGATGCTGGGAAAGATTGAAGGCGGAGGAAAAGGGGACGACAGAGGATGAGATGTTTGGATGGCATCACCGACTCAATGGACCTGAGTTTGAGTAAACTCAGTGAGCTGGTGACGGACAGGGAGGCTTGGTGTGCTGCAATCCAGGGGGTTGCAAAGAGTTGGACACGACTGAGCGGCTGAAGTGACTAACTGATATGGTTAAAGATGACGAAAATGCTGGATGATTTGCAATGACATTTGGGTGTTCCAAGAAGCGAGTGAGTCTGAGTCAGAGGCTGAGCAACCAGGAACGGAAACCAAAGATGCACGATGACATTGAGGATTGAGAAGGCCAAATTCTTGCTGTGAATTAAGATTTATAAGGATGGTGTTCTGTGTCATTTTATTAAACCCTATCATATGTGTGTTTGTGTAGCATGTATATACTTCTCTCATATTATGGAAAGTAATTTCATGTTTATTCTCCAGTTTGATATGGATGTAGAATTGAGGTTTTAAGGTGTGTATTTTAAGGTATAGTAATATTCTCTCACTTCCATCATTGCTTTTGTCTAGAATAAAAAATACCACGACCAATTTTTTAAAATGATACTTTACGATGTAAATAAGGAAGTATATAATCTGAACTCTTGCAGGGAGAAAAACTATCCAAACAAAGCTTTAAAATGCCCACTTCATTCTTCTTAAGAGCAGTCACCACTTTCAGTATGATATTTGACCTATTGTTCATTGTCATTTCAGGCCAGAAAAAAACAGATTTTAAAGCCTTACTGCCCATCTGTTTTAGTTGGCATAATTAATAAATATCTGCCAGATGCTGTACTAATTCTGTTTTTAGCTTTTATGATAGGTGTGTCTTTTTTAAAGCAAGTATACTGCATACTCTATTCAGCCATCACTCAAGGTGAGGGATCAAGAGGGAAATGATTATAATAATACAGCTATTACAAAAACTATTTATTATATTTGTTAGCATGTTCTATCTAGTATATACATTTCCATTGTGCCCCTGGTATATCAGTTTTGAATTTAGTACTTCTCTTACCTTCTTGTATGTTTTATAGGAGAATAGGAATCTGAGAATAAAAGGCAAGGAATTCCTTATTTGATGTAATTAATACAGATTGCTTCTCTCACTTTCATTTCCTAGGCTGCCCAGCCACACTGATAGGGGTCCTTAAGGGCTGGGTTGGGGCTCCTCTAAATGTACTCCATGAGGATGAAGGGTAGTGCAGGGAGAGAGCGTTACTGGGTGTGCTGCATCAGTGCATGAGAGAGGAGTATTCAGTGGATTGGTAAAGGAAATCTTCAATTACCAATCCAGAGCGGAGCAAGAGAAACTAGGAAGATGGGATCAGGAGCAGTAATTCAAGATGGGGAAGTTGGAAGTGTCCTATGAATAAAGTCTAGGGAGAGCACTTTCTGAGAACAACATTTATTTGTTATCACAGAGAAGGACATACTTCTATAAAGCTCACTTTTGGATTCTCCAAAGCATTTGACATGGCATTGCTGTTTTTTTGTTGTTTGTTTGTTTTTGCATTGAGGCGATGGGCTTCCTAGGTGGTTTACTGGTAAAGAATCTACCTGCCAATGCGGGAGATGCAGGTTCCATCCCTGACTGAGGAAGATCCCCTGGAGGAGGAAATGGCAACCCACTCCAGTGTTCTTGCCTGGAAAATCCCGTGGACAGAGGAGCCTGGTTGGCTGCAGTCCATGGGGTCAGAAAGAGTCAGATATGACTTAGTCAGATGTGCGACTGAGCATGCACAATGAATAAATATATTTTGAATAAATGCTTACATCATAAAATGGCACATACTATTTTTTCCACCAAAGAATGACTTGAAAAATCTTCCAGCTTACCATTGGCCTTTGTCAGTAATGGAGCAATATTTAGCATATATTTTTAAGGCAAAACCCCAACCATTGTATTTCTGTTCTACAGAGAAATTTTGAAATGCTGAGTAATGGTATTTTGAGTAGGAGACCGGATCTTTTCGAAAGATTTCTGAAAGGTCATTTTCATCTGCTTTATTTTTCAGAACATCTTTAGTATCAGAAATTTAATTATTTCTTGTCACAAAATGTAAATTCTCAGAAGATTTTCTTTTTAAACAGTTTCTGGTTGCTCATTTTTGTCCCCCTCCTCAAATTATTAGATGACTTTAAGTCCATCGTGATTTTACTCTTCCTGACTATGTCTGTATTTTCCCTCTTGGTGCTGATGACAGGAACAAACTACCAGATCCTGGTAGAAGCAGTAACTTCATTTTGTTGAGATCACCTTCCTGGAAGCTGGCAAGCTCCTACTCTTTTCCCATGACACTGAAAAGAATCTCTCTTGCTCTCAAGTCTCTGTGTGTACAAGCAGAACTCCTCAGTTTCCTTATGTAATTTAGGTCATCATTATTACGTGCAAGGTTCTATGCCCTAGTTCAACAGACAGTGTAATGGCAAAAATCAAGGCAAATTACATAAACATACACGACTTTTTACAAATCGTCTAAGCAACCTTGTCCTATAGAAATATAACACATGCCATCTGTGTCATTTTAATTGCTCTAACATCTACATTTAGGAAAATAAAAATAAATTATTTTTCATAGGATATTTATTTAACCATATGTAACCATGTATATCCAAATTAACATTTCAACATGTAACCAGTATTAAAATTACTAATGAGTTGGTTCACATCCTTTTTTTCATACTAGGTTTTCAAAATTCAGTGTGTGTTTTCTACTTACAGAATTTCTTAATCAGGATACTACATTTTCATTGGATATACTTGATCTGTTTATTTCATAAAATGTACAGTTGAAAATGAAGGTTTATATATTCAAATGGTTCAAGCATACTTAAGTTTTACAATGCTGAATCAAATATCAGATTTTATATTTTATCAACTTATTTTTTAAAAATATAGCAAATTTTATTTATTTCTCTGATATATTTACTTTTTATTTTATATTGGAATATAGTTGGTTAACAATGTTGTATACCCTTATTTTTCAGAGCAGTTTTAGGTTCACAGTAAATTGTGAGGAAGGTGCAGAGATTTCTCGTTTCCCCTCTCCCCCTCCCCCCACATCATGGCTCCCTATTTTCAGTATCCCCCACCAGAATCAGACATTTGCTACAGTTTATGAAAATAGCTTGACACATCATTATCACCCCAAAATCACAGTTTCCATTAGGGTTCACTCTTGGATATTGTATGGTTTGGACAGATGAATAATGACATGTATCCACCATTATAGTTTCATACAAAGTCTTGTAAATTTCTTCCAACGTCTGTGTCATTTTGCATTCCCACTAGCACTGAGTGAGAGTTCCTGTTGCTCTATAACCTCACCAGCATTTGGTATTGCCAATGCTCTAGATTTTGACTATTCTAATGGGTATGTGGTGGTAACTCACTGTTTTAGTTTGCATTTCTCTGGCATATAATTTGAAGCATCTTTTCATATGCTTATTTGCCCTCTGTATATCTTTAAAAAATTTTTTATATTGGAGTATAGCTAATTAACAATGTTGTGATCATTTCAGCTGCATAGCATCTGTGTATTTTCTTTGGTGAGGTATCTGTTCAAGTCTTCTGCTTACTTTTAATCAGACTTTTAAAAATTTCTTTACAATGCTGTGTTGGTTTCTACAACAATGCGAATCAGCTATAAGTATACATATATTCCCTCCCTCTTGGCCCTCACTGCCACCCCTCCACCCCACCCCGCATCCCACCCTGGTGTCAGCCTTAGCAATTCAGGTAGATCTTTCTTGTTTTATCTTTCATAGATTACTCATCAACATACAAGTGTTACACAGCCTCCATTAAAGCCATTCTTAATCTGCACTGCCACCTTGAGTGGTGCCACAAGAATCCAGTTTTCTTCCAGTATTTTACAATTTTAGACACTAAGTTATCCATCTAATGAACAAAAACTGCCTTTGTATTTTTACCACAACATAGCATAAAGACAGACATTGTGTAATCAAAGATGGACCATCATATATGCAAATTGGCATTGGAATCTTTATTTCCCAGATATTTATCTAATTCTACAACATAATATTACCAAGTTTTAATTAAACACCAGTGAACCATATTACTAAGAATCCAAAGTTTAATTGGATAATTTATTTTTTTATTCCTTTTGCACTAAAATCAGTCTGAAATATAATTTGAAATTGAGGTAGTATTTTTTTTCAACATGTGTCAGAAGTCATCTACCTCAAAAACTGAGAAGCTTTAATAAATAAGTGGATTCCTTTCCCTCCCCACAGAAATTCTGACTCAGTAGTTACGGAGTGGAGCCCAAGAATTTATCTCTTCAATAAAATCCAGTTCTGATACACACTGAAGTTTGAGAACCACTAGTGTAAAGCTTATTTTAATAACCTAAAGGAATTTAGAATTTTAATACTGACACAAAAACTTTGGTTCAAAATATGGTGTTTGATTTCCACTTCATAATTTGTCCCCTTCTTTTATGATTGGTAGTCTTTTGAAGTCCCAATCACATGTGTGTAGAAATGGAGCAAGCAAAAATTAAGGGAATATAAAAAGCTGTTAATTGGCATTTTAATTAACTACATTATCTGTTCTTTAGAAATAGAACATTTTAAAGTAAATAATGGACCCATTACAGGTTATATATAGAGGAATTTCAGCTAAAACCTGGCACACTACTATATCTATATTTAGACAGTATGAAGACTTCTGCTTTTTATTTTAAATTTCCTACCTGTCCATATGTTTTTTGTTGTTTTTTTTTAGTCTGGGAAACGTTAAAAGGTAACTTTTTTAAAAAGCTATTTTAGGAAGAGATTCATTTAGTTTATTTTATTTGGTAAATAATGTTAAAATGAGTCATATTTCATTTGCAACTTTAGTTATTTTAATAATTTGAATGTAATTTTATTTAGCACTATTTACATGGTTGCTCAAAATGTATATATCCTTGCTTAAACATCATTATGTTTTTAATTGTTTTGTATTTGTCATTTCCACAGTTTTTCCCACATGTGTTAAATCTGGAGGTTTTTACCAGCCAAAGCAGAAAGCCAAACAAAGAAGAAGGAAGTATATTAATTACAGCAAGAATAATTAATAGGCATATCTGCACTGTGTGGACATTCAACACTGCCTTGAAAATTGTGCTATGTATATTTTTAATAGTTTCTCTTTCATACTTTATGAAAAAATTATTTTACACCTTATTTTTCTTCTCACCTTTCCCCTCACTCATACACTTAAACCTCTCCATCCTCCACTCACATGTAATTCATGCAACAAAACAGAAAATTTTATATTAAAACTAATTTCATCATCTTCTGACTTAGCAAATAAACATGAGACTACTTCCACTGTCACTCAGACTGTTTATTTTCGTCTATTACAATGCAGGCAGTTTGTCTTCTATTAAAGGACCATCTCTACACTTTGAAGCCAGATCCTATACCCTCTCAGCGGCTCTGTGACCCTCTGGGTAGCCCCCCTCTCTCTAGCATCTTACCCCTGGTTCTTATTCTTTATTTCGCCTGTCTAGAGCACTATTATTATGCTTTTGGTTTTTTGACAGTGCCTGTCCTATTTATTCCTTAGATTTCACTTTATATATTACCTCAGAGAAACTTCTATCACCCTATTAAGAAATATTAATCTCCCACACCATTATTCTCCATCACAACATCCTACTTAACCTCTCTATCTGCATGTGTCTTGTTTACCTGGTATCTGTTTGTCCTGTTTTCCAGGCTAGATCTCCCACTAAGGCAGAGACCATTTCAGTCTTCCTTTACTTCTCTGTCCTTAACTACTGACACAGTGCTTGGCCCATGGTAATTTCTCACTCAGCATTTATTGAACACAGAAATAGCTTCTCCCAGGTTGGTGCATATTAATACAGCATAGTGTAAGAACTCTCTTATATTGTTTATACATTTTTGGCTTTCTATTGTCAACAATACTTCATCAGTATCAGTACCAGTTCAGTCACTCAGTCATGTCCAACACTTTGCAGCCACATGGACTGCAGCACACCAGGCTTCTCTGTCCATAACCAACTTCCGAAGCTTAATCCAACTCATGTCCATTGTGTCGGTGATGCCATCCAGCCATCTTATCCTCTGTCATCCCCTTCTCCTCCTGCCTTAAGTCTTTCCCATCTTCAGGGTTTTCCTCCAGTGAGTTGGTTCTTCACATCAGGTGGCCAAAGTATTGGAGTTTCAGCTTCAGCATCAGTCCTTCCAATGAATATTCAGGACTGATTTCTTTTAGGATGGACTGATTGGATCTCTTCGCAGTCCAAGGGGACTCTCAAGAGTCTTCTCCAACATCACAGTTCAAAAGCATCAATTCTTTGATGCTCAGCTTTCTTTATAGTCCAACTCTCACATCCATATATGACTACTGGAAAAACGATAGCTTTAACTAGGGGGACCTTTGTTGGCAAAGTAGTGTCTCTGCTTTTTAATATGCTGTCTAGGTTGATCATAGCTTTTCTTCTAGGGGGCAAGTGTCTTTTAATTTCATGGCTGCAGTCACCATCTGCAGTGATTTTGGAGCCCCCCCAAAATAAAGTCTCTCACTGTTTCCATTGTTTCCCCATCTATTTGTCTTGAAGTTATGGGACCAGATGCCATGATCTTAGTTTTCTGAATGTTGAATTTTAGGCCAACGTTTTCACTCTCCTCTTTCACTTTCATCAAGAGGCTCTAGTTCGTCTTCACTTTCTGCCATAAGGGTGGTGTCATCTGCGTATCTGAGGTTATTGATATTTCTCCAGGCAATCTTGATTCCAGTTTGTGCTTCATCCAGCCTAGCATTTCGCATTATGTACTGTGCTTATAAGTTAAATAAGCAGGGTGGCAATATACAGCCTTGATGTACTCCTTTTCCTATTTGGAACCAGTCTGTTGTTCCATGTCCAGTTCTAACTGTTGCTTCTTGACCTGCATACAGATTTCTCAGGAGAATCTGTTTAAGAATTTTCCACAGTTTGTTGTGATCCACACGATCACAGGCTTTGGAGTAGTCAGTAAAGCAGAAGTAGATGTTTTTCTGGAACTCTCTTGCTTTTTTGATGATCCAGCGGTTATTGGTAGTTTGATCTCTGGTTTCTCTCCCTTTTTTAAATCCACCTTGAACATCTGGAAGTTCATGGTTCACGAACTGTTGAAGCCTGGCTTGGAGAATTTTGAGCATTACTTTGCTAGTGTATGAGATGAGTGCACTTGTGCAGTAGTTTGAGCATTCTTTGGCATTGCCTTTCTTTGGGATTGGAATGAAAACTGACTTTTTTCAGTCCTGTGGCCACTGCTGTGTTTTCCAGATTTGCTGGCATATTGAGTGCAGCAGGTTTCACAGCATCATCTTTTAGGCTTTGAAATAGCTCAACTGGATTTCTATCAGCCCCGCTAGCTTTGTTCTCAGTGATTCTTCCTAAGGCTCCTTGACATTTCAGGATGTCTGGCTCTAGGTGAGTGATCACACCACTGTGGTTATCTGTGTCATGATATTTTTTGTATAGTTCTTCTGTGTATTCTTGCCACCTCTTCTTAATATCTTCTGCTTCTGTTAGGTCCATACCAATTCTGTCCTTTATTGTGCCCATCTTTGCATGAAATGTTCCCTTGGTATCTCTAATTTTCTTGAAGAGATCTCTAGTCTTTCCCATTCTATTGTTTTCCTCTATTTCTTTGCATTGATTGCTGACTTTTTCTATTGATTTTTTTCTATTTTTTCCATTGATCCGATTTTTTCTATCACCTTTCTATTTTCAGCAATACTTCATAGGACAATTTACATACCCATCTCCATCTCTGCATGCTGTGTTTCCCATAAGAAAGATTTATTGAAGTGGAAATGCTACCCCATGTCATCAGGATAGTCATTGAAGATTCTGATACTTGAGCATCACAATCTTAACACTTATCAGGTTGACTCTAAACACCAGAAGAAAAATCTCCATTTTCTTCAGCCCAAATCCTTTCCTCAGGGCTGCCCCTACCTTATACAGGCAATGAAACGAGGTATTTATTTTTAGCACCAGCGGATGCACTTCACGTTGTGCACAGTGATTTGTCTTTATTGCTCTCAGCACATCTTTTTTTGTCCAACTATTATTCAATTGACTTCTCCTGAAGAGTTTGCCTTTTTCCTACCTTTTCTCCAAATGCTGGCTTCATTTGTTCCTCCTGGCATGGCAGTGGGCTGCTGTTGCTTTAGATGCCATGCTCTCTTCAATTGACTGCTCCCTGTCTGCATTTTCTCTGCTGTGATCAACACCTTTTCTGCCTGTTTTGGCACAGGCAGTATTTGTTTAAACCTTTTCTGGTGGAAAAATTTACCTGGTGCTGTGACCTTGCGCTGAACACAAGCTACCTTATTTTTTCAACTCTTTGAGAAGGACCGGGACACCAGTGGTACTTTAAATAATATGAAAATAGTTAAGTCCATACCAAAACTAGCATTGTGATGTTCTTTCAATTCAGCATTGTTCCCTGTTTTCCTGGAATCCCTCTGGAATCTCCCTACAAATACCTGAGTCTCCCTGAAGTATAAGCCAAAGTGCTGCCTGATTCCCCCAGGTAGATTGAAGCCGTCTTTCTCATAGACTCTTTGTAATTATTATCATCAAGAACAATTATGTTTTATTACATTTGTCTGTTCTGAGGTCTCTTTACCATGCAGATTCGAAGTCCTCTGAGGATAGGGACCATGTGGTTAGAGGCATCTAGCTATGCAATCTGAGAGATCTTTATTTAAATCTGTCCTCACTACTTTTGGGCTTCCCAGGAGGCACTAGTGGTAAAGAACCCAGCTGCCAATGCAGGAGATGTAAGAGATGTGGGTCTGATCCCTGGGTCGGGAAGATCCCCTGGATGAGGGCATGGCAACCCACTCCAGTATTCTTGCTTGGAGAATCCCATGGACAGAGGGGCCTGACAGGTTGAAGTCTATAGGGTTGAACAGAGTCGCACACGACTAAAGCAATTTAGCATGTACATTCACTACTTTTAGCTGTGTGAGCTCGGGTAAGCCACTTAGCTTCAGCTGCTTCATTTATAAACACTAGAAATCCAGCCTCACAGTGTTGTGAGGTATCAATGAGGTAATGTTCACAAGGCACTTAGAATAGAGACTGGTGTATTTTATACCCTCAGTAAATGCTGGCGGCCATTGTGGCAGCCATCAGAACGCACCTCTTACATCACAGGATATGGAACAGCATTGGCGCATCGCCTCAGCTTCTGCCCTCTGAAACGCACCCCTGTATGGGCCGTGAGGCTGAGTTTCCCATTCACCTGCTTGCAGCTGATGATGAATGTGGCAGGGCACTAATGCAGGCCCATTCTTGCAGACATGGGAACTCTGTCTCCAGGGATCCCATCGCCTTGCTGACCTTCCTTAGAATTGTACTGTCATCTAAAGCATTCCTGCCCACAAGTCCCCCTTCCCATTCTCGAGAAGGGGCAGATTGGTATAACATTCTGATGGCTTTCCAGAATCCTCTGGCTCACTGCCCATGTTCCCTCACAGGTGTGTTTCTTCTGTGTCTAATCCTGTCTTATCATTGGGATTTTGGAAGACCTGGACCAGCACAACTGGTTCTGAGAGTGGTTTGTGGGAGGATGTGTTAGGCTGGAGTAGGAAGAAGCCCTGACTCTGACTTACCTACAACCGGTGGGTGAAGACGATGCTTTCCTGCTTGGTAGAAGAGGCATGAATAGTCTCTGGCTCAGGGTGGTAGCTCGGTTGCTGAAGGTTTCACCTATGGTGACGTGGGAAAATGTCCTTGGAGAGGAATGCTCTGGCAGGTGCAATAAAGCAGACATTTGAAAGGTTTGGTGAAAACAGTGTCAGTGAGACAAAGTTGGCTGGTTGTTGGGATGCCCTGTAAAGAGATAATGACAGAAAAAGGGCAATTAACAGCAGTTAATGGTTAAATGTGACTACCAGAGGGCCTGAGTGGTACATTATATAGGAGGTTCGTATCTTCTGTAGTGGAAAAGCAGCTATACCAAGCAGGAACTTAAAGATATCATTGTTAGCATTGTCAAGCTCCAGAAGTTTGAATGGTCAACCAAGGCAGGTCTGTTATGCAAAGGCCAGAGCCCTGGTGGGGAAAATTTAGCATCTTAAATCATAGGCTGGTGCATCCAGGTGATCACTCTTGATGATGTTGATTCTATAGACTCTCTGGGTTTACAAAGCAGGCCTCCCTTCCCTAGTAACATCTAGCATTTCCCTATGCTGAATGATGCTGAAGAAACCTTTCCTTCACATGTTAGCAGGTACCTCCCTTAGGAGATGCCCTCACCTTCTGTCTTGGTTTCCAAGGTGCTGACCAGGGTTATATCCCTTTATAATCCAGCTGGGGATGCGCTGGGCCTGAGAAACTGTAAGAATTCATTAGGCTGTATCATCAGGAGCCAGTACATTGGAGATCAAGAGGACCAGAATGTAAGATTGGATGAGAAAGAATGCATTGATTTATGATCACTTTCTTAGGACATAGGGTTAAAATCTTAAAAGGAAATCCTGGGAAACAGGCAGATTTGTTGCTAAATTGACCTTAGAAGCCTGGAAAAACTTATGCCTCACGTGCAGCAAAACAGAAAGCCTGAGCTGCCTTGAAAGATGTTGAAAGAAGGAATAGAGTCTGAGAGAATCTGGCATTCTGTGATGGATGTCTTATGTAATGATGGAGGACCCACCATGGGATTATGTCCCACTCAAAGGCTCAGAGAACATACCATTCACCCAGGCCGTCAGGAATATACCAGCGAGGGGTCACCGAGGTCACAAAGAAGTTGATTGGTGATTCTCCGCCTCAGTCTAGTCTGATGGACCATAGAGGTCACAGTCACATAGCTTATTTACATCTTTGAAGTGACAGGGACCCAAAGAAGTAGTCAGGTGGTGATGCTTAAACATTACAAACATTATGACACCCCATTTAGACCTTCAGGGAGCCCTGGATAGGATCCAGTTCACAGTATGGACACTGGGTCAGTGGACTCAGTCAGTGTTTATTTCCCTGTTACCAAGTGTGTATAACTGGAAAATAATATATTTGGAAGTTGGCACAAAGTGCACAGTAAAGATCCATTTTTTGGTGGTCCTTATATTTTTACTGCATGTACTGTATCATATGTGTTTATTTTCTATTTAGTTTGTGATTATAGAAACCCATCCTGGAGAATAATGATTACTGCAGACCTAACCAACTAGCAGTCTTGGTTATGATTGCTCTGGCTGATGCGGTATCACTATTATAGCAGATAATTGAGGTTTTAGGTACATGATACACAGCCAGTGATTATTCTCTATTCCAGTTACAAAAACAGATCAGAAACTATTTGCCTATCCAGGTTGCCACTGGGATGTATTAATTCTGCTGTTTCTGTCATAAGGCTGTCAAAGAGGTATGAACTGCCTGAATATCATGCAGAATGACACAGAGGTCTGTTACAACAATGACATTGCGCTGATTGGGCAGGATAAGCAAGAGGTGGCTGGAATGTTGCAGAATTTAGTAATATACCTATATTCTGAGGGTGGGAGATAAATTCTAGGAAGTTCTGGGATCTGCCACTTCTGTGAAATTTCATGGGTACAGTGGTCAGAAGTGTACTGAGATATCTCCTCCCAAGTACTTCTGCACCTCGCATCCCCTATAGTAATAAAAAGAAACATGGTACTTGGTAGATCTCTTTTGGCTTCTTGGTGCAGCACATTCCATCCACCCCTAGTACTGCCTTAGTGCAGTGGTGGGGAACACAGAAGGCTGCCAGTTTGACGTGGAGCTGGGATCAGAGTAGAGCCCCATATAAGCTCCAGGCTGCAGTGCTTCAGCCTGGCCACTTGGGGCATCTGATCCAGCAGACTCTAAAGGTGTTGGAGGTGTCAGTACCTTATCTGGGAAAGCAGCAGTGTGGAGATGATGGCAAGTCTCTGTGTAAGATTTCAATGTAGGCTCCTGAAATCTGGAGCAGGGCCATGCCACCTGTAGTAGAGATTACAAAATCTTTGAGAAATAGCTCTTAACATGTTACTGGGCTCTGGCAGAAACAGAATACTTGACTTTGGAGCAAATGCCAGTGATCATGTATCTGGAAATGCTCATTACAAGTGGATTCCAATGAGGCCTGCCAAGTCAAAGTAAGATGTACTCAGCAGCAGTCCATTCCAAGATGGAAATGGGACATTGGGATCGAGCTCAAACAGTATTGGCTTGACCAAAGAGTTTGTTCGAGTTTTTCAGAACATCTTATGGAAAAACCCAAACAGATTTTTTTGGCAAACCCTCCTTTCTTTTGAGTTTACCACAAGATCTTATTTTCCTTTTGGAATGAGAATCCGGTTCATTATTAGAAATTAAATTATAACACAGTTAATGTTCCTTATTTGAAGCATTTAAAATGCCATGCCCCATTTGCTAACCTAAAAACTGGTATCCACATATGTTGAGTCACTTTTTTCAATTACTTGCAAAAATGGATAGAGATTGGGAGGGGCTGTGAATTTATGCATACTAATGAAACCTTAAAATAAAATGTTTCCATGTGCAACTTCCAGTCTTGTTGAATAACTTTACTTGATTGAAAATTACTTGAGAAAGATGAAATCATAAATTACCTTAAATTTACTGAAAGCCTGTGAACCACCTATATTAAGTGTGAAGCTGATGAAGTTTCATCTTGAATGGAAATAAGTTGAGAAAACAGCATGGCTAACATTTCAGACATAGCTCCAGAAAGAAGGCTGGCAATGTTAGCTCCACTGACTCTAATACTGACAAACTTGTAATGTTGAAAATAGTAGACAGAAATCTATTACCATTACAATTGCTAAAGTTCCATTTAGTACTCACAGTTTCCACTGGTTCCACTCATTTCCTATTGTGCATATTCACTCAGGCTTTTTATGCTACTACTGATTCATTCATTCATTCCTTCATTCTACAAACTTTTAGCTTCCCTATGGGAAACATTGTGCTCTTATAGAAGGGTTCTTTGTGCGCTAGTCATAGGTAAGTGAAGTGTGAAGTAGTGAAATGAAGTCAGAGTCGCTCAGGCATGTCCGACTATTTGTGACCCTATGGACTGTAGCCTGCCAGGCTCTTCTGTCCATGGTATTCTCCAGGCAAGAATACTGGAGTGGGTCGCCCTTCCCTCCTCCAGGGGATCTTCCTGACCCAGGAATCGAACTGAGGTCTGATGCATTGCAGGTGGATTCTTTACCAGCTGAGCTACCAGGGAAACCTAGTCATAGATAACCTATTGCTAAATTATGACATGGTAATGTTTTGCAGATAATGAAACAAAGAGAGGTTTAGTAACTTCTTCAGTGTCACAGAGCTTGTAGATAAAGGATTTGAGGTCAGAACAGGAAGTATGGTTCTAGAGCCCATGTATTAAACCACTATATTGTTTTTCACAAAATTCATAGTGTTGTATGACTCACTACTTCTCTGGTTCCAGATAGCACTGAAATATTTATGAGGGAAACATATATTTAATTCTGTCAGGAGGCTAAAACATAAGGGCAAAAAAGGGAAGGTCTTTTGGTGCCTGTTACATATTTCATAGCAACTTATCTTGGGCCCCAGGACACTGCTTATTTTTTTTTATTTATTTATTTTCTCATAAAGCATTTGGAAATGATATATATGGCTGATCAATTGCTGTAGAATTGGGTGTTATAATATGATGAATATTATTTAAGATACCTCTGTATGTGATTTGGTAATAATATAATTTAAATGAAAATATGAACAAACAAGGTTATTTTGATATGCAGCATGGTTATTTTGGGTAAAACAGATAAATACAATGCAGTTAGAGTTGTAAGATTTTCTTGTTACACATAACATTTGGGTAATGATAAGCTCTTCAAAATTCTTCAGAAACAGAGATATGATATATCTCAGCTATATGCTCAACAATAAGGCAGGCAAATTTCCTAATATTCACAAGGACATGATGATTGAAGTTGACTTGGGAGATCTACCTCATAACACTTTAATATGATTTTGGAAGGGCAAACTCTGTCCTCTTAAGATCACTGTAGGTTTTTTTTTTAATGGAGAGATTTATTGAGATATAATTCACAAACCACACAATTCACTCATTTAAAGTGTGTAGTTTGGGCTTCCCTGGTGGTCCAGTGATTAGGAATCTGCCTGCCCATTCAGGGAACACAGATTTGATCCCTGGTCTGGGAAGATTCCACATGCAACTAAGCCAGTGAGCCACAAATACTGAGACAGCACTCTAGTATTTGCATGCCTGGAGCTGATGCTCTATGACAAGAGAAGCCACTGCAAAGTCTTGCCACCACAACTAGAAAGTAGCACCGCTTGCTACAACTAGAGAAAGCCCACACATAGCAACAAAGGCCCAGCACAGCCAAAAATAAATAAATCTTTTTTTTTTAAAGGTATGATTTAACAGAATAGTCAAAATTGTGCAACCATTGCCACAATCAATTTTAGAAGTTTCACAGCCCCCCACCAAAAGAAACCCTGCGCCTTCTAGTCATTGCTGTCCCCCATCCTCCCTTATGCCTCCACCTCTGACAACTACTACTTTTTTTGCCACTTTTTAGATTTGCCTATTCTGACATTTTATATAAATGGAATCATACAATAGGTAGTCTTTTGCGTCTGGCATCTTTTGTTAGGCATAATGTTTTCAAGGTTCATCCACATTGTAGCATGTATCAGTTCTTCCTTCCTTTTTATGGCCTCGAAATTCTGTTGAATGGATATGTCACATTTTATTTACTTACTCATTGTTTGATGGGCATTTCAGATGTTTCCAAGGTCACTGTGGATTTAGCACAAAGCTATTTTTTAGATATGTGCTTTGTTTTGATGGATATAGGGTCTCGTTACTAGAAATTAGAATCTTCAAATGACTGAGAGGAAAGAGACCCTAAAGTGCTTGAGGTGGAAAATAAGCAGGAACTTTTCTTTTAATGGAAGGAGTAATCCCATAGCCCAAGCCAGCAAGAAGCTTTTACTGTTTTCTCATCACTATATTGAGTGTACTTGTAACCTATAATGCCCTTTGAAATTAATTCAATAAACTGTGTTTACTAAAATAAAAAAATAAACAAAAAGTCTGTCACAATTTGGGTATCCTGGGTTGGAAATCCTATGATTATTTCCAACTGGTCCTGGGGTTTGTTTCCCAGTTGTGTGCATTCGTGCCCATCTGCTACATGGCACTGTGACAGCTGACAGGGGTTTCAAGTCGGTGTTTAGATAAAAAAGTTTTCTATTGAGTTCCGATCTATCAAATTATAACCTTCATTTGTTTTAGACTCAGGACAACACTTTAAAGCCAATTCATAATTTAGTTCATCTACAGGACCATTTTTTCTTTCGATAAACGTTTATTTTAAAATTGATTAAGGGGCTTCCCTGGTGGCTCAGTGGTAAAGAACCCACCTCCAATGCAGGAGACGAGTTCGATCCCTGATCCAGGAAGATCCTACATGCCTTGGAGCAACTAAGCTGGTGGCCACATCTATTGAACCTGTTCTCTAGAACCTGAGAATTGCAACTGCTGAGCCCATGTGCTGCAACTGCTGAAGCCCACGTGCTCTACAGCCCGCGCTTCGCAGTAAGTGGCCACCACGACGAGAAGCGCTGACACCGCAACTAAAGTAGCTCCCTCTTGGCACAACTGGAGAAAAGCCCATGCGGCAATGAAGACCCAGCACAGCCAAAAGTAAAACCGATTTAGTTTTAAGAAGGTAGTCCAGAGTTCACATATACCTAGTATTCTCCACCAGTTAGCATCTAATATTCGTATGGTATTTGACAGTTAATGAGCCAATATTGATATATCACTACTAACTGAAGTCATTACTTTATTCAGGTTTACTTACATTTTACCTAATGTCTTTTTCTTTTCCAGGATCCTTACATTTAGTTATCACAACTCCTTGGATTCCTTTTGACTGTGATAGTTTCTTAGACTTTCCTTGTTTTTGATGACCCTGACAGTTTTGAGGAATGCTCATCAGGTATTTTGTAGGATGTCACTTAGAATTTGTCTGATGAATTTATTGTAATTAAACTCAGATTTTAGGAGAAAGATCACAGAGGTAAAGTGCTGTTTACATATTATATCAAGGATACATACTTTCAATGTGGTTAATTATTGTTGATGCCCTTGATCACCTGGATAAGGTACTATTGTTAGGTTTCTCCACTGAACACTTTTTAAAAAAACTTCCTGTTTGTTCTGTATTCTTTGGAAAAAAGTCATAATGAGAAACCCACAATTAAGAAAATCTTTTGCATGGGAGATTTGTCTATTTTATTTCTTGAATCATTTATATATTAGTATGGATTCATGAGCATTTATTTTATATTTTGAGCTATAATCCAGTACTATTTTTTGGTCACTCAAGTTGTACCACCAGTTTTGGCCACTGGGAATTCTTTCAGTTGTCTCCTAAGTCCCCTTGACATACCTCCATCATTGTCTGTGTGTGTTTTAACACACTCATTTTTGTTTGGCAATACAATATACTCTATCTAGTCCCTCTTTGTATATTTCCTGCACAGTTCTAGAATCAGCAATTTTTCCAAGCATCTCTGGTTCATTTCATTGGGGAATAGAGTTGGACCAAGATCTGGGTACTAGTTATACTCATTGCTACTAGCATATCATTGCTTTTAGACTCTTTCAGCTGACAGGCAATATACTCTTTATATATATATATATGTATATATATAATATATGTATTTATATATATTATCTAATTATATATATTAAATATGTATCTAATATCTAATTATATATCTAATATATTCTACATAACATATCAAATTATAGATAACCATGTTATATATTATTAATATTATAATAGTATTATAATTATATATGTGTTATATGTCTTAATATAATATTATTTATTAATATTATTATTCATGTATAATTAGATGTTAAAAATTGATGTCTCCAATCTGATCCATTACCACATGAATCACTGTGGCCTTTTCTTGCTTGTCTATAATTTCTCATTCCAACAGTGAGAAATCTGTCTCTCACCATATACCAGCCGCTTATTTATTTATTTAATATCAGTGTGTGTGTGTGTGTGTGTGTGTGTGTAGTGGTTTCAGAATTGTTATCCCATATCAGTTAATAATCTGGTTATGGTATTTACCCACAATTCTTTTTGTTTTTAGTCTTGAAGAGTCCACTCATTTCTGGCTCCTTATGTCAGCATTTCCCTTCTTCAGTGAGATCACTTCATGTATTTTTAATCTAGTTATATTTCTTTCTGGTCACATTCTACATCCATCTTTTCATCCCCTGACTTCCTAGTTGTTGTTTTTTTTAATTCTCACATTGTTTCACTCTGCTCTGTAAAGTTCTATGGGTTTAATAAATACACAGTACCATACATCTCCCAGTACAATATCATACAGAATATTTCCTTGACTTGAAAGTTCTCACCTATTCACCATCCTCCATCCCACAGGACTACTTTCCAAATTACACTTTTCTGTTTCCAACTAAGATTTTTCTCTTGAAATATTTTACATATAAAACTGATCTAGGTCTCAATGTCTCTTATATAACAATTGATAGTATAAAAGGTGTATGTGTATATACACACACATAAATGTATGTGTGTGTAACTGTGTGTCTTTATTCACTTCCTTGTTTATGTGTGTGTGTATGTACACACACACACACACACACACACACATATATATATTCATGTGAAAACCAACTAATTTTGGGGTCCAGGGTTTCACTAAAAAGAAACTAAAAGATAAAAGATGCTTAATGTGTAATATATAACCATACTAATTTCTTATTTTATGGCAACCCACTCCAATACTCTTGCCTGGAGAATCCCATGGACAGAGAATCCTGGTAGGCTGCAGTCCATGGAGTCGCATGGACTGAGCAACTTCACTTCACTTAATGCCATAGGGTATGTTATAGAAATTGGGTGTATTTTACCATGCCATTCAATTAATCTTTATTAAAATCTCACAAATTCAGGGAAATCAATGACCCTCAATTTGTGGCCAAATTGTTAATGCTATATGTTTGGTAGATGGTTGTTAGCAAAAAATACTAAGTAGCTGAAAGAACAAAAACAAAATGTCTGTCATTTATATAGACATTTATATCAAATTTTCTTTATATTATAATTTGGCTTAGGAATATAACTTTTTAAGCTTAAATGTCAAAAATTTTTTGCACTATTTTTTTTTACTGACATCAGGAAAATGTTTGTTTATAGAATAAATGCAGTTTCCTTAAAACATTTAAAAAACATACAAAAGTTCATGTTTTATAATGATATTAGGGTTTCTTTAGGTAGGAGTTATGCATTTCAGAGGATCCATATGTGACACAAACAGTGAACAATTGGGAACACTAGCTGATAATGATATGATCATTTTTGGCAGTCTCTATGTATTTCTGGCAGAAGTCTAGTGATACATTAGTCATTTTCACAGAGAAGATACTGGTCCTTGCCAGTCTCTTATTTGAGGTACCATCTGCACCTTTTTGTCAGTAAATTCAAAGAGAAAATATATCCATTGATGGGTACTATTTCTATTTTTAAATCATTGTTTGAAGCAAGCTATACCATTCTTAGAGTATGACAAATACTACACATAACTGAAATTGTGCTTGGGCATCCTTTATTTACTATTATAGAATACCTGTCTCAAAATTGCTCCAGTAAGTTTTAACATTTCAATTTAATTTAAATTGTTCACAATGTACTGTCTTTCTGGAACTCTTGGTTAAACATAAGAGGAGACAATGAGTTCTACTTTTTGCTTCATTAATCATGGAGCAACTCACTTGACCTTTATTACGGTTCCTTCATCTGTAAATATGATAATAAGGACACATGGTATTTGAAAAAGTGGGCTATAATTCTGTTAAGGTTAACAATTATATAGTCAATCTGACCTTGGAAGTTAATTATAACACTATGGAGGCAAGCTTTTCAAAATTTGCTGACTAATTCATTTTAAGTCAAGGTCAATAAAATAAATTATATACAGCTTATAAAGTCTTTGAACATAGGGGTCATATTTTACTGATGTTTTGAACATGGTAAACACTCAGATATTTCTTATGTTTAACGGAAGCACAGATGGACTAGTTAGAATGACTTATAAGAGAAGCTTCTGAAATGGTCAAGGAGACAAGTTGACAGACATGTATTGGTGTAAAATAAGGTTGAGAAGAATGGTGTCTCACCGATGCTATTTTACAAAGGTAAAATACAAAGGTGTGTGTGTGTTAGTTGCTTTGTACAAGGCATGTTAAATATTTTACCTCTATTATTTCATTTAATCCCCAAATGAATCCCCAAATGATAGCCAAATTAATACAGCTCTTACTTCCATTTTACCAATGGATAAACCAAAACCTAATACACTTTTGTACAGTAATCTACCTTGTAGTGAATAGCTTTAAGAGGTGTGTGTGTGTGTGTGTGTGAGTATATTTGTTGCTCAGTCGTGTCCGACTCTTTGAGACACCTTGGACTGTAGCTCACCAGGCTTCTCTGTCCATGGAATTCTCCAGATAAGAATACTGGAGTGGGTTGCCATTTTCTTCTTCAAGGGATCTTCCCAACCCAATGAGCTTTAAGAGATACTTCTTATTTATTATAGGTACCTGAGCATAACTGTAACTTGCTCATGTATGTGTGAAAGATCAGAAGTTTTGCTAGTGATAAAGAATAGATGAAATATTGAGAAATTGTAATATCCTTTTAGCTAACCACAGTTGACAAGATAGGTACGTTGGCATTTTAGATCATAACAGTATGGCATGCATTTATAATCTAGTACCTCATTTAAAGCACACCTCTTGATTACTGGTGATTTCTCTATTATCTCAAGTGACCAACTTCTATTTCCAGTGCCTAGAATAAACTATTGGGGAAGAAACTTATTAGATAGATCTGGTTGTCCACAGACTTAGAGAATAGTTGTTTCTCTTACCACCTGTATAAACAGTGACTTCTATAGGCTGTTCAAATGAGAGTCCCAGAACATCCTAAGTTTGGAATGTCTCACAATGGATTCATTTTACTACATACTATACATTCATTTTAGTACATTTGGATCTGTAGATGGAAAAACATAAATTGTTGGGTGACCAATATGTTTTTTCTTCTATTCAGTTAATACAGAGTTCTTGGTTATCTAATAAAGGCAAATGAATTTTCCAAAAATAAAATGTTAAATATGACAAAACAAAAATGGGTGACTAGAAAGAAGCAACACAAATTATATTTAACTCACTCCCATAACTTTGTATGTTTGAATTTATGTTCCTTAGTTGGGTGTGTACAGTAACACCAGAAAATACTAGAAAGATTTCCACAACCCAATTTTATTTGGACTGAAAGAGAGTCCAAGAATTTGGAGAAGGTCAGTATCATAGGACAGATGGTAGTAACTACTGTTCTTAGTTCTGAAAATGAAGTTTGAGTGAAAAAGGTTCTGTCTTCCAAATTAGAGTTGATCCTGGGTAAATATTAGCATGAATGATATCTCCTGTGTAATTATATTTTTAATATAGACAGATTATATATAATATGTGTATGTATATGTGTGTGTGTGTGTGTGTGTGTGTGTGTATATATATGTATATATATATATATATTCACACACACGTAACTATAGTTAAAACCCAGAAGGCTCTGCATGGTTCTAGAGACATGCATCCCTTAGGTTTACCCCTTGTTAAGTCAGAGGTAGGTACTAGCAATATTTCCTCTTCCAAAAATATCCTGGTACTATCCTTATCAAACTCCTGATGTGAGTAAATGGTCGCTATGACATTAAGGGTTACTTCTTCATTCTGGCATGACCTCTATCCCAAGGGGATTTCCTGTTGTTAAGAATCGTGTGCAGATGTACAAACCAGGGTACATTAAATGTACTTCATCTTCCAAAAAGGGGTTAAACCTAAGCACAGTTACCCCCTCTTCTGAAAGCCATAGCAATTAACTGTTTGGTACAATAGTTCAGTAATATCATTCATATTCAGCATAAACCATATTATAAGCCTAACAAATAATGTGTACTCCTAAATCCTATGGCATCTTATTCTATGATTTTACACACTGTTCAAACCATTATAGTTTCTTAAAGTTACTTATAAAATCTTGTTTGACTTATAAAATCTTCCACTGATAATTTCTCAAAACTACCTTATAGTAAACATGAAAAGTCATAGGAAATTCTTCTTTACAACATTATAGGTAAGCATACATACATCTACAAATGCAGTAACTTGTAGTGAGGTGGATGAACCTGGAGCCTGTTATACAGAGTGAAGTAGGTCAGAAAGAGAAAAATATAGTATATTAATGTATACATATGAAATCTAGAAGATATTTATAGAGAAGAAATGGAGATGCAGAAGTAGAGAACGGACTAGTGGACGCAGCGGAGGAAGGAGATGGTAGGACAAGTTGTGAAAGTAGCACTGACACATATATGCTATCATGTGTAAAATAGATAACTAGTGGGAAGCTGCTCTGTAATGACCTATAGGGGTGGAATGTGGGGGTGGGGGGTAGGTTCAAGAGGGAGGGGATATATACAATTATGACTGATTCACATTGATGTATGGTAGAGACCACCACAACACTGCAAAGCAGTTGTCCTCCAATAAAAGAAAAGGCAGTACTTTGTAATCAGGGGTCATTCTGAATTCCCCTTGTTAGTAGATAAATTCATGTGTTGTCCAGTGTTCAAAATTCCACCAGCCCTGTGTCCCTTCCTCCATTCAGTCACCCCTGCAAAATTTTCCTTGTAGCCCTGGAGAAAGGCAATACCTTTTCACTATGATTCTTAAATTTGGAACGTATTTTGAAGAAAAAAGTTCATAGGAGATAGCTGTTGTTTAATTGTCGAGTTGAAGAAATAAAGTTTTCCTGTTGTGAAAAAGCCTATGTAATTTCCAGTGTTTATATGTCTTTTGAACTATTTTACCCAATTTATTTAACCATTATTTTGTCTGTTGAGCTAGACCTCCACCATCACATACATATTCTTTAAGTCCTGGTGTGTTACTGGCTTCCATAAAAATACAAGAGAGACAAAGCTATAGTACATAAGACTGATTTTTCAGAAGTGCAAGCAGGAGCACTTCCTTGGCAACCTTATTTTGATGTTTCAACGGTCCATCTTCCCAAGAGAAAAATATAAGGAGGATAGAAAGAACAACAACAACAAAAAAATTAACCAAGTAAAAAAAAAAGGGCGAGAGGGTTTCATATTGATAAACTGTAAGTAATGCTTCAGGTAATAATGAATATTTTCCAATTATATTTTATCATTACTTAAGAACAAAATTTTTATAAGATTCTATATCCAAGTTTAACTTGCAGTAAATTACTATACTTTTTATTCACCTTAAAGTATGTAAAGACTGACTGTTGCATGGGAGTAATTTTAGAGTAGAATGACATTTGAAAAAAATTCAAAGGACAAAAACTAAAATCTTATTATATACTTTTGAAGATCCTAAACCAGAGATTTCAGTCAAGATAATTTACTTTTGGGGGCAGAGGCAAGATGGCAGAGTAGAAGGATGTGAGCTCACCTCTTCTTATGAAACACCAAAATCACAACTAATTACTGGACAGCCATTGAGTTAAAAACCCTGGGATCAACCAAAAAGATCCCCTACATCCAAAGACAAAGAGGAAGCCACAGTGAGATGGTTGGAAGGGTGCAATTGTGTTAAAATCAAATCATATACCCACAAACTGAAAATTACTTATATCACAAAAGTTCTCAACAGGAGTGAAAGTTCTGAGTTCCAAGTCAGGCTTCCCAGCCTGAGGGTCTAGCATTGGGAGGAGGAGCTCCCAGAGAATATGGATTTGAAAGCCAGCAAGACCTGACTGCAAGAATTCCACAGGACTAGGGGAAAAACTCCATTCTGAGAGGGCACACACTGATCTGGTATACATTAGGACCCAGGGAAAAAGCAGTGCTTTTATGAGACTGGGCCAGACCAACCTGCTGGTATTGGAGGGTCTCCTGCAGAGGCAGGAGATGGCTGTAGCTCACCGTGGGGACAAAGACCTTTGTAGATAGCAGTAGTTCCAGGGAGTACTCATTGACTTGAGCCCTGCTGGAGGCTGCCATTTTCTCCCCAAAATCTGGCCCCACCCAACAACCAGTGAAGTCAAAGGGCATCATTGGTTGACTGGAGGAAGCTTAACAAGATATCAGGCCCTCCTAATGGAAACCCCCAACATCATCAGTAAACAACAGTTTACTGTTGGGAGCAGTTTTGTAGAAATGGGAGCCCAAAAGTCCGGGTATGCCATAGTTAGTCTACATGAAGTCGTAGAAGCCAAGGCCCTGTCACCCCAGACATCAGCCCAGAAGGTTGAACTAACTGCCTTGGTGAGAGCTCTGCAATTAGGGAAGGATAACAAATTAAGTATTTTTACTGACTCTAAATGTGGGTTCCACATACTAACGCTGCCATTTGGAAAGAAATAGGAATGTTAACTGCTAGAAATCCCCCCCAGAAAACATAAAGATTTGATCCTGACTCTTTGAGAAGCAGCACAGCTTCAGATCCAGGTAGCAGTAGTCCACTGCAGGGGCCATCCAGAGGAATGGATGTTTTGTGAGCCAAGGTAACATCAAAGCTGATAAAACTGCAAAACAGGGAGCTGTATTGAAGAAATCTGAACAAGTTATGGCTCTATTGATTGCTGTCCTCTGAGCTCCCTGGCATTCCCCAGTATTCCCCACAGGGACAAGAAAATGCTGAAAAATGGGGCTATGAGAAGCAAGTACAGGCTGGTGTAAAAAGGAGGATAAGGTTCTAATCCCTGAGACCCAACAATGGCCACTCACTAAGAGCTTACCTGATGCCACCCATTATGGGAGGAGTGCACTATGGGACTTGATGCAAAAAGGATTTTACAGGGAAGGGGTTTAAAGCAGTAGGCCCCAATCTTTTGGACACCAGGGACTGGTTTCGTGGAAGACATTTTTTCCACAGATCAGGGAGGTAGGATTGGGAATGGTTTTGGGGTGATTCAAGGGGATTACACAGAACTATCCAAAAAAACTGTTTTAGTGACCCAGCAAACCACAGTGGTGTGGTCACTTACCTAGAGCCAGATACCCTGGAGTGTGAAGTGAAGTGGGCCTTAGGAAGCATTACAACAAACAAAGCTAGTGGGTGTGCTAGAATTAGAGCTGAACGATTTAAAATTCTAAAATATTTTGCTGTTAAAGTGTTGCATTCAGTATGCTAGCAAATTTGGAAAACATCAATGGCCGCAAGACTGGAAAAGATCAGTTTTCTTTCTAATTCCAAAGAAAGACAATGCCAAAGAATGTTCAAATTACTTTACAGTTGTACTTATTTCACATGCTAGCAAGGTAATACTCAAAATCCTTCAAGCTAGGCTTCAACCATACATGAACCAAGAATGCTTAGATGATTAAGCTGGATTTAGATAAGGCAGAGGAACCAGAGATCAAATTGCCAACATCTACTGGATCATAGGAAAAGCAAGGGAATTCTAGAAAAATGTCTCTCGTCTTGAAGTTGCTCAGTCGTGTCCGACTCTTTGTGACCCCGTGGACTGTATGTAGTCTACCAGGCTCCTCTGTCCATGGGATTCTCCAGACAAGAATACTGGAGTGGGTTGCCATTTCCTTCTCCAGGGGATCTTCCCGACCCAGGGATTGAACCCAGGTCTCCCGCATCGCAGGCAGACGCTTTAACCTCTGAGCTGCCAGGTCTACTTCTGCTTTATTGACTACACTAAAGTCTTTGACTGTGTGGATCACAACAAACTGGAAAATTCTGAAAGAGATGGGAGTACCAGAACACCTGACCTGCCTCCTGAGAAATCTGTATGCAGGTTAAGAAGCAAAAGTTAGGACTGGACATGGAACCCCAGAGTGGTTCAAAAATGGGAAAGGAGTACATCAAGGCTGTATATTGTTACCCTGCTTATTTAACTTATATGCAGAGTACATCAGGTGAAATGCCAGGCTGGATGACTTGTAAGCTGGAACGAAGATTGCTGGGAAAAATATCAACAACCTCAGATATGCAAATGATACCGCTCTAATGGGAGAAAGCAGAGAGGAACTAAAGAACCTCTTGATGAAGGTGAGAGGAGAGAGTGAAAAGGTTGGCTTAAAACAACATTCAAAAAACTAAGATCATGACATCCAGTCCCATCACTTCATGGCTCATAGAAGGGGAAACAGTGGAAGCAGTGGCATATTTTATTTTCTTGGGCTCCAAAATCATTGCAGATGGTAACTGTAGCCATGAAATTAAAAGACACTTCCTCCTAGGAAGGAAAGCTATGACAAACATAGACAGTATATTCAAAAGCAGAGACATCACTTTGCCAACAAAGATCCATATAGTCAAAGCTATGGTTTTTCCAGTAGTTGTGTACAGATATGAGAGTTGGACCATAGAGAAGGTTGAGCATCAAAGAATTGATGCTTTTGAATTGTGGTGCTGGAGAAGACTCTGGAGGGTCCTGTGGACAACAAGAAGATCAAACCAGTCAGTCCCAAAGAAAAATAATCCTGAATATTCATTGAAAGGACTGATGCTAAAGCTGAAGCTCCATTACTTTGACCACCTGATTTGGAGAACCAACTCATTGGAAAATAATCTGATGCTGGGAAAGTTTCAGGGCAGGAGGAGAAGGGGACGACAGAGGATCTGATGTTTGGGTGGCATCACTGACTCAGTGGATATGAGCTTGCATGAACTCCAGGATATAGTGAAGGACAGGGAAGCCTGGCATGCTGCAGTCCATGGGGCCCCAAATAGTTGGACATGACTTAGTGACTGAAAAACAACAAGGCCATTACATTTATTGTTCACTTTATTTCCATTAATTGTTATATCGATTCCACCTCAGATCACAAGGCATTAGATCCTGGATGTTGAGGACCCCTGGCTACAAAGAATAGTAAAACAAAAAAGCTCGCCTCTGCTTTATGTGCCTGTGATAACCCACAGACCCATCCAATCCCCGTCTTTGTTACTCAGGCCAGTCCAACACCAGGGACATTTCCAGTGGAAGCCTGGCATTTAGATTTCACCCCAAAGCCCCCATGATCAGGATATAAACGTTTTCTCATAAACATCTTCTGATGTTGATAAAAATTTGATAGTCTGTTGATATTTTCACAAAATGAGTTGAAGCCTTACCCACCTGATCTGAAAAGGCTGTGGACATCTGCAAGTCCCGTTTAATAGAACTAATTGCTGGGTTTGGACCTCCAAAGTCCTTCCAGAGTGATTACAGGCCCTCTTTTATAGCCAAAATCACACAGAGATTTACAGAGGCTCTAGAACTAGGTTAAAAATCACATACATTTTGGCACCCAGAGTCTAAAACGAACCATATTTTAAAGAAAACCTTAGCAAAGCTCTGCCAAGAAACTCATGAACACTGGACCATGCAATCCTCAGGATCCTTGTATCCCCTGGGTATGGTCTAAGACTTAGCCAATCTGAAATGACCTATGAGAGGCCTTTTCTTACTACTGACATTCTACTGCATGAGGACGTGAATTAGGCCCTGAGATATATTATTATTACAGGACAAGTTCAGAAGACAGTCCAGGACTGTGCACACAAGACACTGCCAACTCCCACTAAAAATATAGAGGAAAGAGCAGTTCTTTCACAAACCCTGGCGACCAAGTTCTTCTTAAAACCTAGAAAGAGGGGTCCTCTCAAGACCAACTATTGCCAAAATGGAAGGGTCCCTATAACCACCCCCACTGCTGTCAAACTGCAAAGGATATCTAGTTATATATATTTGTCCAGATGAAAAACTTTTACCTCCAGAAACCCTGCAGGTCAAAAAAGAAGAATGATATACCTGTGAGCCAGTGGAAGGTCTGAGATACCTACTCAAAAGACAGGCATTATCAACAGATAAGTAAAATGATATAGTGGTTTGGCTTCTACTTGAAGCCTTAATGGGACTTGAGATCTCTCTTGTTTTCTTGGCTGATGTGGTTGTTGACTGTCATCTGGCCCTTGATTATCTTCTGGCAGAACAAGGTAGAGTTTTTTGTGAGAACTAATACTTCCTGTTGCACTTGGATCAATGCAACAGGACATGTAAAAGGTCATCTCAAGGAAATATACAACCAGGCAGAGTGGCTTCATAATTTTCGTAGAGGCAATATCACCTCCTTTGTCTGATCAATAGTTAAGGAAGCCCAAAGTTAACCTGGTTCCTGACATTTATAGGCCCTTTAATGGCTATTGTGCTCCTTTTTAGCCTTTACTTGTTTAACCATTTGATTGTTTGTGCCTTTTAGGCTCTAATAGTTTGACATAAATCTCATGATGGCTCAAGGAGTTCAGTTCATTCCAGTGAAAAGTGTTTCATTTCCCCACAGGTCCTTGGAACAGTCAGTGTGGGACTTCTACACCTGTAGGGTAGGCCAAGGTCTGTGGCCCCTGTCCAGTAGGAAGACGTTTCAGAAGAAGAGGTCTTTGGCCCCTTATCCTTGAGAATAAGGGTATAGAGTCTCATGTGGAATGAGACAGGCCTGGGATCTGGGACCCTTTGCTGTAGTGCTATAGTGCTAGGACCTGGACACACCTCTCCTCAAGCAACAAAAAACAGAAAACTGCATAGGACTAAAAATAACTGCATGCATTAGGGGAAGTTCTGGACCAGAAAAACACTAAGATACCAAGAAATGGAACTGTGACTTCTGAAGAACCCAGAGCAAAAGCAGGGTACTACACATGCCCTCTGCATACACCACCACCTAAGGGGTGAGCAAAACACCTAAGCCATTCCTGTGGCCCAAACCCTGGACACATTCCTACCCTCTTTCCATATAAGGAACAAGCTTTCTGGGGAGTAAGCAAGGGAATCTGTTGGCTATTCTCACTACCCCCAGCAGGAGCCCTGATAAAACCTTGCTTGGGGGGAAAAAAAAAAGGAAAGAAAAAGTACAATAGATACACAGAAAAGAAAAAGGAATAGAAACACAACACGAAAGTTGGTCATCAAATCATAAGAGAAGGAAACAAAAGAGGGAAAGAAGAAAAAAGACCAACAAAAACAAATCCAAAGCAATCAACAAAATGGCAGTAAGAATGTACCATATTGATAATCGCCTTTAACATAAATGGATTAAATGCTCCACCAAAAGATACAGACTGACTAAATGAATACAAAAACAAGACCCATTTATATGCTTGGGGACACATTTCAGAGCTGTTTTTATGGCAATATACACACATACTGAAAGTGAGGGGATGGATAAAGGTATTCCATACAAATGGAAATCAAAAGAAAGCTGGAGTAGCAATACTCATATCAGACAAAAGTGACTTTAAAATAAAGACTGTTCAAAGAGACAAAGAAGGACACTACATAATGATCAAGGGATCAATCCAGAAGGATAAAATAATTCTAAATATATATGTACCCAACACAGGCTTGCCAGATGGTGCTAGTGGTAAAAAACCAAACCAAACAAAAAATCCTGCCTCCCAATGCAGGAGACATAAAAGATGCAGTTTTGATCTCTGGGTAAAGAAGATCCCCTGGATGAGGGCATGGCAACTCACTCAAGAATTCTTGCCCAGAGAATCCCATGGACAGAGGAGCCCATCAGGCTACAGTCCATAGGGTCACAAAGAGTCGAAGCAACTTAGCACACACCCAACATAGGAAAACCTCAATAGATAAATATTAACAGCCATAAAAACAGCAGTTGATAGTAACAAAATAATAATGGGTAACTTTAACATCCCACTTTCATCAATGAACAGATCATCCATTTAGAAAATAAGAAAATACAGACCTTAAATGACACATTAGGCCAGATGGACTTAGTTGATATTTAGAGAGTTCCATCGAAAAGTAGAATACACAGTCTTCTCAAGTGCACATGGCTCATTCCCCAGAATTGATCACATGCTGGGTCACAAAGCAAGCCTCAGGAAATTTAATAAAACTGAAGTCATATCAAGCATCTTTTCCTACCACAACTCTAGGAGATTAGAAATCAACTACAAGAAAAAAACTAAAAAAAACACAAACACATGGAGATGAAACAATATATTACTAAGCAACCAATGAATCATGGAAGAAATAAAAGAAATAAAATGTACCTAGGGACAAATGAAAATGAAAGCACAATGATCCAAACTTATGGGATATAGCAAAAGCAGTTCTAAAAGAGAAGTTTACAGCAATACAGTCTTACCTCTGGAAACAAGAAAAATCTCAAACAACCTAAACTTAGACCTAAAGCAACTAGAGGAAGAACAAACAAAACCCAAAGGTAGCAGAAGGAAAGAAATCATAAAGATCAAAGCAGAAATAAAAGAAATACAGACAAAATAATAGAAAACACCAATGAAATTAAAAGCTGATTATTTGAAAAGATAAACAAAATTGATAAACCATTAGCCAGACTCATAAAAAAAAATAAAGTTAGAAATAAATAAAGTTAGAAGTGAAAACGGGAAAATTACAGTGGACATGCCAGAATTACAAAGGATCATACAAGACCACTGTAAGCAATTATATACCAATAAAATGGGCAACCTAGAAGAATGTACACATTCTTAGTGCAATCTCTGTAGACTAATCCAAGAAGAAATAAAAATATGAACAGACCAATCACAAGAACTGAAATTGAAACTGTGATTAAAAACTTGCAACATTATTCACTAAAAAAAAAAAAAATTGCAACAAACAAAAATCTAGGGCCAGATGGCTTCACAGGTGAATTCTATCAAATATTTAGAGCAAAGTTAACACCTGTCCCTCTGAAACTATTCAAAAAAATTACAGAGGAAGGAACAATCCCAAACTTACTCAATGAAGCCACCATCATCCTGATACCAAAACCAGACTCTACTCATTACTCTATTTGGGGTTGCCATGTACACATTGCTGTATTTAAAATAAACAGATGGGAATTCCCTGGCAGCCCAGTGGCTAGGACTCGATGCGTTCACCGCAGTGGCCTGGGTTCAATCCCTGGTCAGGAAGATGCCACAAGCTACATGACATGGTCAAAAACAACAACAAAAAAATAGATAAGCAACAAGGACCTACTGTATAGTACAGAGAACTCTGGTCAATATTTTGTAATAAACTAAATGGGAAAAGAATTTGAAATAGAATAGATACTTGTATATGTATAACTGAGTCACTTTGCTGTAAAGTGAAACTTTACTCCAATATAAAATAAGTTTTAAAAGATAATTTACTTTTGGAATAATGAAATATCAAACTTTATCAATAAAACTTTCTGAGTTACCTATTACATCATTATTGATAAAATTGTAATCAAACCTGTCATTATTTGAAAATATCTGCCTATGGCCTATGCATTTCATAAATTCTTTGTGATTTTTAAAGACTGAGGCTAGTTGTTTTAAATTTATATAACTTGTTTTTCAGTGATTATATTTTTAACACATTGAAACACAGAAGGCTTTTTCAGTGCATACATACAGGAGTCAAAATAAAAGATTGGGAAGTATTAATCTTTGGTACATTAAGTAATGATGGATATCAGCTTATAAAAATGCACACTGTAGGGTGTGTAACTATTTTATAGCTAGAAGCTTGAGAATTTGAGTACCTACACAGTGGGAGAGTATACCTCCACAGATGTCTGCTCTAAGAACAGAACAACCAACATGCTATATGATAGAGGGAAGCAAAGTGAAGTACCTATTATAAGTGGTGCTTAACTTTATTAAGCCAAGAGGACACTATTGATGAAAGTCTCTGTCTGACAAAGATAAATTCTTTGTTGTAATCATTTTCAACAACTGTCTTGTGGCTGCCAGTCAAGGCCTGCCATTTATCTAAATGAAGTGGTAGCCTTGAACATGTTAATTAGATATTACAGCCTGGGTCAATATTGAAAAGCCTTGATTTATAAATTTATACCATTTTCTTTGAAATCTTCTCATATTTAAAAAAATTATTTTATTGAAGTATAGTTGATTTACAATGTTGTGTTAATTTCTGCTCTATAGAAAATTGATTCAGATATATATATATATATATATATATAAAAATACACATTCTTTTACATATTCTTTTCCATTATTGTTTATCACAGGATTTTGAATATCATTCCCCATGCTATACAGTAGCACCTGTTTATTCATTCTATATATAATAGTTTGCATCTGTTAATCTCAAGCTTTCAATCCCTCCCTTTCCCTACACTCCCTCCCCTAGCAAACACAAATCTGTTGTCTGTGAGTCTGTTTGTTTCATAGAGAAGTTCACTGTCATATTTTCGATTCCAGATATAAGTAAGATCATATGATATTTATCTTTCTCTTGACTTATTTCACTTAGTATGATAATCTTGAAGTCCATCCACATTGCTGAAGACAGCATTATTTAATTTTTATGGCTGAGTAGTATTCCATTGTGTGTGTGTGTGTATATATATACCATATCTTCTTTATCTGTTCATTTGTTGATGTCCTCCAACATTTTTATAAACAATAGCCATAAAATCATGATGTTGTCAAAAGTTCAGCCTGCTCCACAAACTCATTTGAAATCTGGAATTGTGTAGTCATATATGTGTAAATGAAAATCTAAGGTTTACCTCATTGGTAAATATTTCTAAAATATCAATGAAAAATAACTTGTCCCTTCTATCACAGATAACTATTTCCTGAGAGTATCTGCTCTTTTAACTGGAAACATTACATAGTGAAAAGTGAAAGTTGCTCATTCCGGTCCAACTCTTTGCCCCCATGGAATTCTCCAGGCTGGAATACTGGAGTGGGTAGCCTTTCACATCTCCAGAGGATCTTCCCAACCAAAGGATTGAACCCAGGTCTCCCACATTGCAGGTGGATTCTTTACCAGCTGAGTCACAAGGGAAGCCCAAGAATGTTGGAGTGGGTAGCTGATCCCTTCTCCAGCAGATCTTCGCGGAATCGAACCAGGGTCTCCTGCATTGCAGGTGGATTCTTTACCAACTGAGCTATCAATATTGGCTATATATTTAGGTGGAATAAGTCCTATCTGTGATATTCTGACAGGATCATGCCTAGCTCTAAGGTTTCGTCTTCCTACACAACTAAAATTCTTTAATTTGAAGTTTATGCCTGGATTTTAGCTCTCAGGTATGCAGTCTAGGGAGAGGTGACAGGTAGGTGGCTTTTGCCATCATTTATTGGTGCGAATGAGTTTCTCAGATCTTCCTTTGCCAGCACAACCCCAGAGAAAGTGGGTTTAGAGAAACCATAGGTACTTCAGAGAAGTATAAAACAGACTAGAAGGGGAAGGCCGAAGGTTCCAAAACAAAAGACAGAATAATGTAGACTTCTGCCTGTAATTTTCTGTCATTTTGGTACTATACAACATCTTTATTAAGAAAGTATGACAGAACTCATTGACAGATTATTTTACTATAATCCACATCACCTAAACAAAGACTACTGACATTATGTCTTCAACTCCTGGGAATATGGGGACAGTTTCACAAATCTCAGCTAATGACTTATGGGAAAGGGTAAAATTTCATATGTACAGTGCCTCTCTTTTCTTCACTTTATTGGATTGACCTTCAGGTAGGTGCTTTGGAAATGGCTAAGAATTAAGAAGCGCTGTTCCCAAAAAAAAAGAAAAACTGAGGAGTAGCAATTGCCTTTTGAATTCTCAGGAATAACCACCTGGTCTTAATCAGGTCATTGGTGACTTTTTGTCTCAAATTATTCTTAGGCTTAGAGAATTTTAAAGTCATAATAAAATATGCAGTATCACTGCTTATACTTAGCATGGCCATAGCCAAGCTTGTTAGAAGGGTAGTTGATACCCATTTTGTAAACTTTTCTACTTCCTATCTCTTTAACTTCCTGTATTCTGGTTGCTTTCCCCACCACGTCACTGAAATGGCCCTCCATAATGTCACTGTTAACTTCTAACTTAATTCAGGATATGCATTCCAGGATCCCCTTTATACAATTTGATGCTTTCAGTCCATCTCTCCTTGATATTCCCTTTTTCTATCACTTCTATGACTCTCTCATGCCATTTTCGCTTAGATTTTTGTCACTTAAAGACTAAAACAATTTTTGTCACTTAAAGACTAAACCTCAGTCTCTTTTATGGGCTTCCCATTGTCATTATATATGCCTTATACACATTATACCTCAGGATTCCATCTTCCATTCTTCTCAATCTTGTATACATCTCTGAAAGAACAACCCCACCCATAAGACTCACCTACCATTTCTGACAAATAGATTCAAAGGATTAGATCTAATAGACAGAATGCCTGAAGAACTATGGGTGGAGGTTCATAACACTGTACAGGAGGCGGTGATCAAAACCATCCCCAAGAAAAAGAAATGCAAAAAGGCAAAGTGGTTGTCCGAGGCCTAACAAATAGCTGAGCAAAGAAGAGAAGGGAAAGGCCAGGGAAAAAAGGAAAGCTGTATCCATCTGAATGCTGAGTTCCAAAGAATAGCAAGTAGAGATAAGAAAGGCTTTTTAGGTGAACAATGTAAAGAAATAGAGGAAAACATAGAATGGGAAAGACTAGAGATTTCTTCAAGAAAATCAGAGATACCAAGGGAACATTTCATGTAAAGATGAGCACAAGAAAGGACAGAAATGGTAGGGTCCTAAAAAAAATCAATGATATGGACCTAATAGAATATATTGAGAAGAGGTGGCAAGAATACACAGAAGAGCTATACAAAAAAGGTCTTAATGACCCAGATAACCACAAAAGTGTGATCACTCACTAGAACCAGAAATCCTGCTTTGTGAAGTCAAGTGAGCCTTAGGAAGCATGAACAAAGTTAGTGGAAGTGATGGAATTCTAGCTGAGCTATATCAAATCCTAAAAGATGATGCTGTTAAAGTGTTGTACTCAGAATGCCAGCAATTTGGAAAACTCAGCTGTGGCCACAGGACTGGAAAAGATCAGTTTTCCTTCCAATCTCAAAGACAGGCAATGACAAGTAATGTTCAAACTACCACACAATTGCTCTCATTTCACATGGTAGCAAGTTAAAGGCCAAAATACTTCAAGCTAGATTCAGTAGTACATAAACCAAGAACTTCAGATGTACAAACTGGATTTAGAAAAGGCAGAGGAACCAGAGATCAAATTGCTAACATCTGTTGGATCATAAAAAAGCAAGAGAGTTCCAGAAAAACATCTACTTCTGCTTCATTGACCATGCTAAAGCTTTGACTGTGTGGATCACAACAAACTGAAAAATTCTTGAAGAGCTGGGAATACCAGACCACCTTACCTTCCTCTTGAGAAACCTCTATGCAGGTTAAGAAGCAATAGTTAGAACCAGACATGGAGCAATGGACTGGTTCAAAATTGGGAAAGGATTATGTCAAGGCTGTATATTGTCAATCTGCTTGTTTAACTTCTACAGAGTACATCATGTGAAATGCCAGACTGGATGAAGCTCAACCTGGAGTCATAATTGCCAGGAGAAATATCAATAACTTCAGATATGCAGATGACAGCATCCTAATGGAAGAAAGTGAAGAGGAACTAAAGAACCTCTTGATGAAGATGAAAGTGGAGAGTAAAAAAGCTGGCTTAAAACTCAACATTCAAAAAACTAAGATCATGGCATCTGGCCCCATCATTTCATGGTAAATAAATGGGAAAAAAATAGAAACAGTGACAGACTATTTTCTTGGCTCTAAAACCACTGGGGATGGTGACTGCAGCCATGTAATTAAAAGATACTTTCTCTTTGGAAGAAAAACTATGACAAACCTAGAGAGCATATTAAAAAGCAGAGACATCACTTTGCCAGCAAAAGTCCATCTAGTTAAAGTTATGGTTTTTCCAGTAGCCATGTTTGGATGTGAGAATTGGACTATAAAGAAGCCTGGGCACTAAATAATTGATGCGTTCTAACTATGGTGCTAGAGAAGACTCTTGAGAGTTCCTTGAGCAGCGGGGTGAACAAACCTGTAAATGCTAAAGGAAATCAACCCTGAATATTCATTGGAAGGACTGTTGCTGAAGCTGAGGCTCCAGTACTTTGGCCACCTGATATGATGAGCTGACTCATTAGAAAATACCCTGATGCTCAAACAGATTTTGAGGGCAGGAGGAGAAGGGGGCAACAGAGGATGAGATGGTTGGATGGCATCATGGGCTCAAAAGACATGAGTTTGAGCAAACTCCAAGAGATAGTGAAGGACAGGGAAGCATGGTGTGCTGCAGTCCATGGGGTCACAAGGAGTAGGACATGACTGAGTGATTTAACAAAAACAATAAACATTGCTATTGACCATTCTTAACAATCAGGAAAATGTAGTCTGCAGGGTCAGCCCTTCTAAGTCCAGAGGTGAAGACTGTCTAGTAAATAGAATTGGAGACAATGCAAAATAATTGCATGTCATCTCTATATCCTATGCAAAGCCATCATTCAGTGCACATTGCCTCTGACTATGTGCCAGGCAATGTAAGAAAAAATGTACATGGAACATTATATAAAATAAATCAAAAGGCCATGATAGTCCACTTGTCTAGCATAAATCCACTCTTAGGAGTGATTGAATAACCATTTGCTAATTGTTTGGGTCTACTAAATAGGTCATAGGAAGTTCATCTGGTCTAGCAACTTCCTAGTATTACTCAAGAATTAAAAAAAAAAAAAAGACAAGAACAGATGCTGTTGTAGAGGTCATGCCAAGAAAATGTGAAGCTTTGAAGCTTTTCATTTCCTTGTAACTACCACCATTACCTCTTCAAATTTCAAATTGAATGTTTGTCAGTATTAAGTCAAAGAGACAAGCTGTTCATGCTACAAAGTCATCATATTCTCTAAGTGTACATGACAAATGCATCTTAGTTAGACTGTTCTTTTTAGGATAAAACCTTTAGGCAATTAGTGTAAAAGAAATAGCTATTTTATTGGTGAGTGTAGGGAATCCCTGTTGATGGAATTCATAGAATGTGACCACTCAGACTGTATTCTGTAGTGATCTAGGGATCATTGTCGTGCTGTGGATCAATATGACTAAGTTACATGTTTTCCCTGGGAATGGTTATCCCAAGGGTACAGTTAATTTAGGAAAGGAAATGATAGGAGATGAATATATATACTTTCCCCTGGGGCCTAGACATAAAACAAGTAGTAACACTTTATTGCAAAATATCAGAATGTAATAGATACCCTTTCTCAGAAAATTGTACTCCACTCCTTAAACTTTCTCAAATGTCCCCCTGTTCCTAGCCTTGCTATCTATGACGTGTTCCTCCAGCATGTGTACTACGCACTGCTATGTATCTGTGACTACTTGGATCAGACATACTCAGACAATCTGCAGAGATTAAACAATTAAAATAGATAGGAAAAAAGAGAGAAACAGGAGATAAAGAGAGTGTGTCCTAATGGCCTTCTTGTTGATTTTTAGGTCTTCTAGAATGCCTACATAGCCTTCCTCCCATGTGTTCTTTAAAGATAACATTGCATCCTTTTAATAAAAGCCCCATTTTGTATGAGCTGATTTGACTTGGAATGTATATTTGTATTTTTTGCTTACTATTTGCTCCTGCCAAAAAAAACCCATTACAACTGGGAGCAGCTTGTTCATTCTTTTAGAGATTATTCCTTTTCTCTGCTTCTTTGTCTTACTCTACTTATATAGTTTCTGCGAAAGGTGTTATATTTGTATATGTAGTGACCTATGCAATGATCATAATTGACTACTCCAGAGGTTGTCACCTGGAAAGGTCTAGACCCAGTGCAGTTTTGTTCTCTCGTATTTCTGAATCTGGAAGCAGGGAGACCATTAGACCACTCTCTCCTGACTGACACATTTTCCAAACATAAAACTCAGCAAAGGCCAGTTTTTCCTCACTAATGCAAGTCTTCAGTGACTCTGCAGCCAACACATGATGCACAATAAAGAGAAAACACTGAAACATTCATGTCGTCGCTTCTAGTTGATCCTTAGACTAGCTGCGTCTTTGACTTTTTTCCCCTTTATATGTGTAAGCTTTCTTAGATTTTCTAAATCAGTAATTCTACATGCCTAAGCATGTTTAAATTGAGTTTTGATTAGGGTCGCCAATTTAGCAAATAAAAATACAGGATGCCCAGTTACATTGGAATATCATATAATAAAAATATTGCAATATCTGGGATATACTTCCACTAAAATTTTATTCAGTGTTTATGTAATATTCAAGTGTAACTGGATAGCCTGTGTTTTATCTGGAACTATAGTTTTGATCACTTGCAATCACACTAATTCAGTTGCTTTTGGGGTCTTATAACTATACAGTGAGGCTTCCCAGGTGGCTCAGTGGTAAAGAATCTGCCTGCCAATGCAGGAGATGCAGGTACAGTCTCTGGGTTGGGAAGATCCACTGGAGAAGGAAATGGCAACCCACTCCACTATCCTTGCCTGGAGAAAACCGTGGACAGAGAAGTCCAGCAGGCTACAGTCCATGGGGTCCCTAAAGTGTCAGACACAACTTAGCTACTCAACAACAACAACCCCAGAGTCCTATTTAATAAAGCACTTAGCTAGTCATCCCTACTGCAAACAAACAGAGAACATAGGACACATATTTCAGACTTCCTGGGACAATTTTTGTAGCCTAAGTATCATCACGGCTCTGCTTTGTCCTATGCAACTTTTGGAAATGTCTCTCGAGAAAGTGTAAGTGTAACTTTGAAGCAGAGTGTTTCATTTAAGTGACCAGGAGCCATAATGTCTATTTGAAGTCAAGGCTCTGAGAAATGGATTTAATGTTCTGTCCAAGCTGGGAATCCAGGAACCCTTGAGTGTCACAGCCAAATGAGTGCTCCCGAACAAATCACTTCATCTCCCTTCTGTCTCCTTATCTTTAAGCTGTAGGCATTCTTTCCAGCCTTCCCAAAGTGTCACAGTGATTAACATTTATGGACTGCTTTGAAGATGAAAACTCCATATCTTGTTAAGCATTAACAAGATGGCAAATAATATATAATTATGGCGTGTACATGTAAGAACATAAGAGCACTTCTGTTTTCACAGTTTTAATAATAATTTTCATTAAAAAAAAAAGCATGGGGCTCAGTTCTCACTCTAACTTGATAAAATGCTTTGCTGTGGTATCACAGCCATAGGAAAGGTTATTTGAAAAAAGAAGTGAAAAAGTAAATGTAAATATTTTCTAATATTTAGGCTGCAAGCAATTTTTCTTCATAAAAATCTCATTGTTCTTAATCACAAATGGCTAAAGGTTTTCTTTTCAGATGAGGTCTACCATTAAGATTGCTTTTGAAAGCATGCATTAAGACCAGAGGATGGGAAGTTGCTGTAATTTTCAGTTCATGTTACTTCTTGAGTCCTGTCACTTCTCTATATAAAGCTATGGAAAGTGAACATTAGCCCTTTAAAGGAGTCGTATTTCAAGGATCAGGTGGGAAAGACAGAAGTGCTGGATGCACCTCACTGCACTGCTGTTCATCGCCAACACTTCGCACAATGTGAGAATGTTTAATAATTCCAACCCAACCTACAGATAAGAATCTCTGGTGTCACATCACAACTGACAGTGCTGGTGTGAGATTTGCAGTAAAACAATATTCCAGCTGTAGCTTTCATTTACAGAAATAAAACAGCAGAAGAGGAGGGAAAAAGGCTAGGGGAAGATAAACACTTTCATCTTAGAAGAGCGCTGACGTTAAATTATAATAGCTATCCTCAAACAGAAAATCCAACCTCAGGACCTAAAGCTGACATGTATTCGATCATTTGAAATCTATTGCCCTATCTGTATTTTAAGTTAGCATGTTAATGTTTAGTTATCCAGAGAGCTCAGCAAATAAAGTCTTTGGCAACCGTGGGGCAGGCGGCCTTATTTTTCTCCCATTAATCACTAGAAACTTCACACGGCGTGAAAGTCTCAAGGGATATTTCTGGCTGGGAAAAAGATCCTCCCTCCTCAGTTCTAATCAGTCCATCCCATCTGTAATGGCTTTAGAAAATTGTTAATGACATAAAGTGACAGTCGAAGGGCTTTTTGGTCTGTCAGTATAAGGTTACTATGAGCTCTCTGACAAACTACTACATGCAGCCCTCAAAGCTGCCGGAAAATGATCTGGATTACGAAGGAATAAATTTGATATGTTAGCAATCACAAGCAGGGACTAAAAAGAAAGGCTTCCTTAATACAGTTTTTTCAGGCTATAATGGGAAATACGAAGATAAATCTGGCTTAGAGACAAACCCACATAAGACTGCCTTGAGCACTCAGAATATAGATCTCGGGTATGCGATGTGTAAAACACACAATGGCCGGAATAGGGAGCTAAGTATATAAGTGCAAACAAACCCGTTTTTATAGTTAGCATGGCATTTTGAATGGAGCTTTAAGCCTAAAGGACACTCTCCTACTTGCAGATGAAGATGGGAAATGTAACAGTAAGTACTATGTTTTTATAGATAGAAGTCTAATAAGAAAATGTTCTGGAAAATTATGAACAAAAATCAAATTAAACCTGATTTTTCACCCATAAAATTTGGAAAATCTTGCCTTCTCTATTCTAAAGTAGCGTTTTTCTTCCAGTTCCATTATCTTGCTTCTGATTCATGGAAATTCTGAGCAGTGATGTGAGAATGACTACAATTTGAAATATCTGTTAAATACAGCAACATGACATCACAAGGTATAATTTCATTCCTTGCATTATATAAAAGTTCTGCACAGAGCTGATAAATAAATGCATATCTGGGAATTTGAACCAGTGAAAAATAGGCAGATAATAGATATGGAAATGGGAATTTGGAAAAAATTTTAAAGGCTAATTTTATTCTAATGCGGTGAAACATTTTCTTTCATGTATTTTTTTCTCCAATTTCTAGAACATTCACCTCATTAGGGTATCACAAAAAGTAACAATATAAACAGTTTCCCACACATCTCCTGTAGGTTGTGCTAGTGAAAGTGAAGTCGCTCAGTCGTGTCCGACTCTTTGTGACCCCATGGACTATAGCCTATCAGGCTCCTCCATCCATGGGATTTTCCAGGCAAGAATACTGGAGTGGGTTGCCATTTCCTTCTCCAGGAGATCTTCCCAACCCAGGGATCAAACCCAGGTCTCCTGCATTGTAGACAGACGCTTTACCATCTGAGGTTGTGCTAAGGGCTATAAAAATATTATATTCTGACAATTTCACAAATCTTACATGACTAGGTCAAACGATTTTTACTTAGGAGAGAAATTTCTATAGAGAACAGCTACATGATATTTTCCCAAAATCCTTATATGTTCAATAAGACCAGAAAGGGAACTTTTATCTCAATATAGAATGGTATCCTATTAGCAAAAGAAAATTTGGAGAACCTTAAAAGGATAATTTCTCAATGTAATTTAACAATGGCTCTGCTTGGAGGACTCCATTTTTAACCAGATCATTTCAAAAGGTAGCTTCCAGCTCTGTGATTCTACCATTAGTGACAATTTCTCTTAGGTGAGTGTCATCTGGTAAGAATAGACAACCAGCTAATAAGCCCTGAACTAGGCTAGGGCTGTGTAGTGAACACAGGAATGGAATGAAGAGAAAAGAATAATTTTTCAGTGAATACATTTTATTGAACTAGGTACTGGAATTTCAACTGATTTCCTTTCCATTGTTAAATGCTGCACATTCTCTCTGAGAATTATGGCTAGGAGTGGAAAAAAATCACTGACACACCAAGAGAAGTTCATCAGATTTGGCTTTAGAGCAGGTCATAGTCTTTGGAGACCTACACTAATCCTTTCAGACTACTAGGGGCCATCTCATAAATATCTATTTCAGTGCTCTAAAATGATTAAATGACATCATGATGACCTAGTTTAAGGAAAATGTTACATGAGGGCCCTAAATGGCACCCTGGTGGCCTGAAAGAGTTAATGCAGTTTTCGTAAGTGGCCAATTCAGTGTTAGTTTGCAATGTACAGAGCAGGGAATATGTCCCAATAACTCACTGGCAGCTTCATCTCATGTAAGTATATTAAGTTGAGAGAAGTCATTTGAAGGAGTCTCTAATAGAGCATGTGGCAATTCTGATTAATACAGCAGCTCTGCTATGGAAGGAGAAATGGAGCCAATGGAAATTCAATAATCCTATAGAGAAACATTGGTATGATGTTCCTCTTAAAGAATATCTCAAGAGATCATAATATGTAACAGATACTGTATTCTTTCAAAACATAGCTAAACTGTGTGTAACACACTCTGAAAGCAAGTAAAGTTTATGTTTTTATAGCAAAAACTGAGACAAGAAGGATGTTTTACTCATTTTTCAATATCATGAAACTATACTACATTAGAACAGTAGATAGCAATTAGAAACTAATCTCTTCTTCAGTTCAGTTCAGTCACTCAGTCATGTCCGTCTCCTTGCAACCCCTTGAACTGCAGCATGCCAGGCCTCCCTGTCCATCACCAATTCGTGGAGCCTACCCAAACTCATGTCCATTGAGTCGGTGATGACATCCAAACATCTCATCCTCTGTCGTCCCCTTCTCCCGCCTTCAATCTTTCCCAGCATCAGTGTCTTTTCAAATGAGTCAGCTCTTCGCATCAGGTGGCCAAAGTATTAGAGTTTCAGCTTCAGCATCAGTCCTTCCAATGAGCACCCAGGACTGATCTCCTTTAGGATGGACTGGTTGGATCTCCCTGCAGTACAAGGGACTCTCAAGAGTCTTCTCCAACACCACAGTTCAAAAGCATCAATTCTTTAGCACTCAGCTTTCTTTATCGTCCAACTCGCACATCCACACATGACCACTGGAAAAACCATAGCCTTGACTAGATGGAGCTTTGTTGGCAAAGTAATGTCTCTGCTTTTAAATATGCTGTCTAGGTTGGTCTTTCCTTCCAAGGAGTAAGAGCCTTTTAATTTCATGGCTGCAGTCACCATTTGCAGTGATTTTGGAGTCCCCAAAAATAAAGTCTGCCTCTGTTTCCACTGTTTCCCCATCTATTTGCCATAAAGTGATAGGATCGGATGCCATTATCTTAGTTTTCTGAATGTTGAGCTTTAAGCCAACTTTTTCACTCTTCTCTTTCACTTTCATCAAGAGGCTCTTTAGTTCTTCTTCACTTTCTGCCATAACGGTGGTGTCATCTGCATATCTGAGGTTATTGATATTTCTCCTGGCAATCTTGATTCCAGCCTGTGTTTCATTTAGCCCAGCGTTTCTCATGATGTACTCTGCTTACATTACATGAATGTTCTTACTACCAAAGTAGTCAAAAGCCATGTATGGAGTTTAGTACTATTAGTTCAAATTCTGCAATCAAGTTGGATGTAGGAATAAGTGAGAAAATAGAAAAGAACCTGAATAGAGATGATTTTGAGAGTAATAGTACTGAACACATTTTAGTATGCAAAAATAACTTGATTAAACGAATTGATCAACTAGTAAAAGCATAGAAACATGGAATGAAAAGAACTAATTACCAGTCCTTTGTTCATGTCAAAACTGTCACATATAAACATATGTATCAAAATATGTGTATATGTAAATAAAGTCCAGAAAACACCATAAGTAGTAACATATTTTGATACCTGTAATAAAAATTTATTATATGAAAAAGGAAACTGTTCAAATCTATGGGCAAGAGAAGAACTCTGGGAGTCACAACAATATACTTGTGAAGAGAATGGATTCTTGAGTCATACCACTTGGTTCTAATTCCAGCTATATTTAATAGCTGTATTACCCTGAGCAAATCAATTAACTGTTCTTCAGCTCCCTTATATGAGGGTTAAGGGGAATATAGCACTTACCTACCTTATTGGGTTATGAGAAATAAGAGAGATAATAAACATAAAGCATCTGGTAGAGTGAGTGGCTTATAGTAAATCACAATAAATGCTAATCCATTTATTATTCAATAAATGGCTAACCACTTAGACAACAGTCTCCCTCTCATGTCAAAAGTAAAATCAGGTGGATTAAATAAATGTTAAAAAAGTAAAAATATAAGACATATCTGACTGTGTAGAATAATCTTGTTTTGAAAGCAGGAAATTCAAAATTAAACTGATGAAATTTTAAACTTCTGATGGAAAAATTTTTATAAGCATAAAAAACACATGGCAGGATAGAAAAATATTTCGTGTGTAATACAAAGTGTTGTGTATGTACTCAGTCATGCCCAACTCTTTGCAACCCTATGGACTGTAGCCCTCCAGGCTCCTCTGCCCCTGGGATTTTCCTGGTAAGAATACTGGAGTGGGTTGCCATTCCCTAATCCAGGGTTTTTCCTGACCCAGGTATGGAACCCACCTTTCCTGTATTACAGGCAGATTCTTCACCACTGAGCCACCAAGGAAGCCCAATACAGAGGGTTATCATAATTTAAATAGCATTCCCACTATCAATTATTCTAAGATAATATTATATCAAGCAGGTAATGAACACAAGCAGATGGTATTATAACTTTACTGCTCTTTGTAGCCTCAAAGCCACCTCAGTCTTTATCTTCTATAACTTTTTCTCCTTGAGGGAAACAATAAATGTTACTTCAGCCTATTCTGATCAATCTAAATTATGTCTCCCTAAATTTCCTTCTCATGGCATTTTTTTTTTCAGTTATAACTGTTGTTGTTTTTTATCATGTATTTATGTGTGCTGGGTTTTTTTCCACTTTTCCCTCACTATACAGTGAGCTCATGGGGCGAGATGTAGATTCTTTGACCCTCTACAGTAAATCCTTAGCATATAGCAGACATTTGAAGTAATGAAAGTGAATATCATAATGGGTCTTGCACACCATGTTAAGGTATGTAGCAGCATGGATGGGAGGGGAGTTTGGGAGAGAATGGATACAGAATAAGTATGGCTGAATCCCTTAGCTGTTCACTTGAAACTATCACGACACTGTTAATCTGCTATACCCGATACAAAGTTAAAAGTTTTTTTTTTTTTTAAATAGACGTTTATCCTACTTAAAATTATCCTATGATAAATCTTTCTTGGGTTTCAGTGACGGCTGGGGAAAGAATGAACTGGAAGGGAGCATGCCTGGAGACCAGGTCTTTGTTTAGTAAAGGAATTGAAACAATCCAAGAAATTATGAAGCTCTAAACTAAGGAAGTTTAATGGAAATAGAACAGGAAAGCTTCCAAAGATATTTAAAATTAGACTATTTTAATTGAAGTGCGTATATATATATACAGGGAAATAATGAGAATGAAATTTGTTCTGGATTTTAGGTTTGTTCTGATTCAGTTCAGTTCAGTTGCTCAGTTGTGCCCAACTCTTTGAAACCCCATGGACTGCAGCATGCCAGGCTTCCTTGTCCATCACCAACTCATGGAGCTTGCTCAAACTCATGTCCATTGAGTCAGTGATGCCATCCAACCATCTCATACTCTGTCATCCCCTTTCCCTCCTACCTTAGGTCTTTCCCAGCATGAGGGTCTTTTCCAGTGAATCAGTTCTTTGCATCAGGTGGCCAAAGTATTGGAGCTTCAGCTTCAGCATCAGTCCTTCCAATGAATATTCAGGACTGATCTCCTTTAGGATGGACTGGTTGGATCTCCTTGCAGTCCAAGGGACTCTCAAGAGTCTTCTCCAACACCACAGTTCAAAAGCATCAATTCTTTAGCACTCAGCCTTCTTTATAGTCCAACTCTCACATCCATATATGGCTACTGGAAAAACCATACTAGATGGACGTTTGTCAGCAAAAGTAATGTCTCTGTTTTCTAATATGCTGTCTATGTTTGTCATAGCTTTTCTTTCAAGGAGCAAGTGTCTTTTAATTTCATGGCTGCAGTCACCATCTGCAGTGATTTTGGAGCCCAAGAAAATGAAACCTTTCACTCTTTCCACTGTTTCCACATCTATTTGCCATGAAGTGATGGGACTGAATGCCATGATTGTAAACCTCTAAAACTATACTAAGACATTTGTAATTCTTTGAGTCATATAAAGTCAATGAGGAATTTTGGAAATAGGATTTTTTTTGGTTTTTTATTTTTGTTTGTTTGTATTTTTTAAACCATCTTGATGAGCAGGATTAAGTTATTGGGACACAAGGACTAGGCTGAAGTTCAAATAAGTGAGCGTTGACTATAGTTGAAAACTCTTTGGGAAAAGCAATGAGACTTGAATAGTCATTTGAGGAATAAATAAGGTAAGTGTAGAGGAAGGGTAACTACTTAGACAGGGAGCAGATCAAGAGCAAAGGTGGAGGTGGAATTCCTACATCTCTTCTAAGGACAAGGAGACAATTGGGCTCCCCTGGTGGCTGAGACAGTGAAGAATCTGCCTACAATGAAGAGACCTGGATTCCATCCCTGATCTTCCCTTCCAGTGGGGAAGATCCCCTGAGAAGGGAATGGCTACCCACTCCAACATTCTTGCTTGGAGAATTCCATGGACAGAGGAGGGTCGCAAAGAGTGGGACATGGCTGACTGACTAACACACACAGACAAGTAGACAGGTAGATTGCTTAGACTAAAGCATTAAGTTCATAGAAATAAAGGAAGTGGTCAGAGAGTTGAATGGAAAGGAAACAGAATATAAGTTTATCTTTGATGTCAAGCTGAGTTTTATTTTGAATAAACTTATGATCACTTATTTTTGAGGAAAGTGAGAAATAACATAAATTTTGAGCAGAGTAGCTACTGGTGTAGTGTGTGAAAATTTTAAGATTAATCTAATGAGTATGTTCTGGGTGAAAATTCAAGTTGGTGAAATCAGTTACTATGGCAATATTTTAGGAAAAGAAATTGAGCACTTGATGTGAGAAAGGAAGAGAAATAATACATTTTTTCTTACCTTCTATTATAAAAATTTTCAAAATAAAAAGTAGAACAATATAATGAACCTCCAAATATTTACCACCTAGCTTCAAAAATTATTAATGTGTGATCAATCTTACACATTTTTTGTCCCTATTCCTATCTACCTACTGTGCCTTCAGGTTTTTTGATGATAAATTTCAAAAGAAAAGGATTCAAAAAAAAAAAAAAAGAAAAGGATTCATTAAAAAAATATAGCCATAATACCTAAAAGTTTGTTATCTATTTGAAAAGTTAACTAGTTCTTAACAATCCCAAACATGTAGTGAGTATTCAAATTTCTCTAATTTTTTCCTTTAAACTTTTATGTAATTCATTTCTTTGAATTACTATTAAAATAAGTTCCATTTATTGTAATTGGTTGATAATATTTCTTAAATATTTTTAATTTTTAGTTTTATTTTCCATTTTTAAGGTGTCTTGAAATTTATATATTAAAGGGGCAGACAGTATTTGCTAATTGCACATTTATGATCTAATTTACAGTGTTCTTCTGTCTCCTATATTTCTCAGAAAATGGTTCTTAGATTTTAAAAATTCATCAGATTTAGATTTTTTTTTTTTTTTTGAGGAGTGGGGTGGGGAGCAAGAACTGTCTAGGACTGTGCTGTGTTTTGTCAGGGAGCACATAATATTTGGTGGATTATAGCAACTGTTAAAAAATGATATTCTAATTCAGTCATTCAGTTTGTTAATTGAAATATTACAAATAGAAACATCCCATCAATAATTTGATTACCTTGACTTATAAATAGCTGAGAAAAGAAAACAAGTGAAAGGTAAAGGAGAAAAGGAAAGATATATCCATCTTTGCAGAGTTCCAAAGAATAGCAAGGAGAGATAAGAAAGCCTTACTCAGTGATCAGTGCAACGAAATAGAGGAAAACAATAGAATGGGAAATAGAATAGAGATCTCGTCAAGAAAATTAGAGGGAACATTACATGCAAAGATGGGCAAAATAAAGGACAGAAATGATATGGACTTAACAGAAGCGGAAGGTATTAAGAAGAGGTGGCAAGAATACACAGAAGAACTGTACAAAAAAGATCTTCATGACCCAGACAACCACAATGGTATGATCATTCAACTAGAGTCAGACATCCTGAAAGGTGAAGTCAAGTAGGCTTTAGGAAGCATCACTATGAACAAAGCTAGTGGAGGTGATGGAATTCCAGTTGAGCTACTTCAAAACCTAAAAGATGATGCTGTGAAACTGCTGCACTCAATATGCCAGCAAATTAGGAAAACTCAGCAGTGGCCACAGAACTGGAAAAGGTCAATTTTCATTGAATGCCAAAGAAAGGCAATGCCAAAGAATGTTCAAACTACCGCACAATTGTACTCATGCTAGCAAAGTAATACTCAAAATTCTCCAAGCTAGGCTTCAACAGTACGTGAACCGAGAACTTCCAGATGTTCAAGCTGGATTTAGAAAAGGCAGAGGAACCATAGATCAAATAGCCAACATCCACTGGATAATTGAAAAAACAAGAGAATTCCAGAAAACATGTATTCTGCTAAAGCCTTTGACTGTGTGGGTCACAACAAACTGGAATATTTTTATAGAGATGGGAATACTAGACCACAGGACCTGCCTCCTGAGAAATCTGTATGCAGGTCAAGAAACAACAGTTAGAACCAGACATGGAACAATGGACTGGTTCAAAATTGGGAAAGAAGTATGTCAAGGTTATATATGGTCACCCTGCTTTTTTTAACTTAAATGCGAAGTACATCATGTAAAATGCCAGGCTGGTTGAAGCACATGCTGGAATCAAGATTTTGGGGAGAAACATCAATAACCTCAGATATGCAGATGACACCACCCTTATGACAGAAAGCAAAGAGAAATTAAAGAGCTTTTAATGAAGCTTAATGAAAGTGAAAGAGGAGAGTGAAAAAGCTGGCCTAAAATCCAGCATTGAGAAAACTGAGATCATGGCATCCAGTCCCATCACTTGATGGCAAATAGATGGGAAAAAATAGAAACAGTGGTAGACTTTATTTTCTTGGGCTCCAAATCAGTGCAGATGGTAACTGCAGCCATGAAATTAAAAGACACTTGTTCCTTGGAAGAAAAACTATTGCCAAACTAGTCAGCTTATTAAAAAGCAGAGACGTTACTTTGCTGACAAAGATCCTTATAGTCTAAGCTATGGTTTTTCCAGTAGTTATGTATGGATGTGAGAAATGGACCATAAAGAAAGCTGAGTGTTGAAGATTTCATGGTTTTGAACTGTGATAAGACTCTTGAGAGTCCCTTGGACAGCAAGGAGATCAAACCATCAATCCTAAAAGAAATCAGTCCTGAATATTCATTGGAAGGACTGATGCTGAAGCTGAAGCTCCAATACTTTGGCCAACTGATGTGAAGAACTGACTTATTGGAGAAGACCCTGATGCTGGGCAAGACTGAAGGTAGGAGGAAAAGTCACAACAGAGGATGAGATGGTTGTATGGCATCAATGAGTCAATGGACAAGAGCTTAGGAGTTGGTGATGGACAGGAAAGCCTGGCTTGCTGCAGTCCATGGGGTTTCAAAGAGTCAGACACGACTGAGCAACTGAACTGAACTGATAGTTTGTATAGGAAATGCAGGAAAAATATCTATTGCTCTTTATGTACCAGTACTTAAAAAAAAAAAAAAAAAAAGAATTGATTCTCTAGCCTGCTCCAACTGTTAAAAAGAATTCATCTGAATCAGTTCTAATGAGATGGATGAAACTGGAGCCCATTATACAGAGTGAAGTAAGCCAGAAAGATAAAGAACATTACAGCATACTAACACATATATATGGAATTTAGAAAGATGGTAACGATAACCCTATATGCAAAACAGAAAAAGAGACACAGAAGTACAGAACAGACTTTTGAACTCTGTGGGAGAAGGTGAGGGTGGGATGTTTCAAAAGAACAGCATGTATTTTCTTTATTTTAAAAGAATTTTTATGAACTCATGCATTAAGATATGTTTGATGTATTTCAATCTATTGCAGTTATCCTTATTGATCAAATCGTTGTATCTTTGCCCCATAGGAAACTTCTTTAAATTGACTTCTGAATCTTTCTGATACAACCCTAGTAGCCTTTGAAAGCTTCCTTGCTTACATGACAAGATGTTCCAGGATCATCTTCTAAGTTTTCTATTCAGCACTCAGAAACAGCCATTCTCCAAGGATACTCTATTACTTGTGTTGTGGAATGGAATTTCGAGACCACAAATGAACTGTAGGTGTGCTCATTGCTATAGAGTTAGTCATTGTTTTTATACATTTCTAGAGCACATGTATAAGAAATGTGCTTTTTTAAAATATAAAGTATATTGTGAGTTCATATTATTTATGTTTATTGTGAATTCCAAATCATATTAAGGAGTATATGTTTTTACCTAAATGTATTGATCTTACATTTATTTCCTGTTTTTCTTATGGGTAACACTCCTTGATCTTAATGATAATGATAATCTTATAAATCCTTATTTATCTTTTCCTTGGTTGCAATAACAGTCTCATATTAGCAACACAAAATTGCTACAAATCCTTAAAGTGTACAGTTTATTTTCAAGTTTCATTTTTTGGACCTAAGAATAACTGCAAAGATGGGAAGCCAAATTCTTGTGTTTTAAAAGTCACTGTAAACATTTCCTCTTATGTTGCTTATCTTTTCATTCATAATTCCATACTGTTTCATTATGGAAGCTTTGTAATATGTGTGAGTAACTTTTAGGGATAGATCATTTTCATTATTCTCTTTTTAAGCATTTTCTAATTTCCGAGTTATTACTACCTTTTTTCCCAGCTAAACTCTGTTTAGGTTAGGAAAAATAAACCTAATGATGTTTTAATTATGTTGACACAGTTATAGTGTTAAGCCTTACCACCCAATAATGTGATATGTTTTTTATATGTTCATTTCTATTTTTGAGTCTAACAGGATTGTTTTGAGATCTCCTACATATGAGAGATATTAGAAGATGAAACGGTAGGACTGGAATATGAGGGAAGAAATGAGAAAAATGTGGTGGTCTTCACTCTCTTTTATGGGAGAATTATTTATATGTTTGCTTGGCAGACATGAGATTTTAAGAGATGAACACAAAAAATGCTGGTGATTTTTTTTTTTTTTTTCATTTTAGTACCATAACCTGAGTTTTGTCTGTGCTTCAATGGCAATTAAAGCTACCAAATTTACATAGAAACAAATGTTATTGAAATAAATTAGTAATAATCACTGACAGTAAAGCACATGAGATAATTACTCACTATACTTAGTCACACAACGTGAAAGTGTTCCTTTTGGAGCATGTGCAGTTTTGTGCAAATCGCAGAGGTTTTCCTCCGACACCTTTTCACATGTTTCTCACTCAGAGTGCTCTCCTTGCAACTGCCCTGCCCCTGCTGCCACCGCCTCATTCAGGATTGGATATCCACTTCCTGCCCTAGTTCTTCCCACAGCTCCTGTATCAGAATCCAGGTTTCTCTACTGGACTCTTCTCTCTCCCATCTCCCTCTGCCTGCTGTCAACTAAATCCTGCTGAGTCCACTCCTAAAGAAGCTGAACAAGGAGGTTGAGTCTGCCTCTTAAAAAGCCCTTGAAAAATCTGACTCCTCTCCATTGTCACTGCCTGTGACACTGCTTTATTCAGAATATAATTTTCTCACTGATTATACTGAGATCAAATCCTCAATATTCATCTTGCTTCCTTTATCCTTTGTTTCCTTTCTTCGATGACTATATGTGGCGATATTTATCCTGTTTATATCTTCAAGCCATCTTCTGTACTGCTACCTGAGTCATCTTTAAAAATACAAGTTGAATACTTCTATGACCTCCACTGCTTAAAGCATATGCTCAATATATATTCTAGAAAATTCCAAAGAGTTCCATGACAAATGCTACATCTTATATTCTTAAGAGGGTAACAGGGTAAATTGGCTATAAGGAGCTCCCTCCAGTAGAGAAATATGTTTAAATGTGATCAACCTAATGAGCCTGAATTCATGTGATTATGGGCATTTTAAATATATCTAACAATTTTTTTGGCAATCATTTGTCCTAAAAACCAATACTTTAGAATATACTGATATGAAGAATAAAATGCAAACTCCTTATTATGAATAATCTTACTATTGCTGTGGCCTCATCTTCCACAGGTCCCTCTTCTTCCTCATATTCTAACAAGGACCAGGGGGCACAATTTATACTCTTGTACACTGTGGACAGTACCCCAAAATTTGCCATACTGATTTCTCTCTCTGTTTTTAAATATGCAGTACCATTTTTCTGAACTGATTTTGCTCCTATCATCCAACTAATAAATTCCCACTCATTCTTCAAGACTCAGTTTGGATGTCACTTCTTCAGTACCAGTTTGAACATCATCTACATACAGATGAGTCATCAGAGATATCATGGCCTGAAGAAATATGCAAAATGAGACGAAAGCCAAAAACATACCTTCAGCAATGCCTATATTTAGGTATGACTCCCTGTTCTTTAGAAGCCCCATGAAGGAGACTGAAAAAGAATTTTTATTTTTTTTTCTTTTTTTTGTATTTTATTTTATTTTATTTATATTTTTTTCATTTACTTTTATTAGTTGGAGGCTAATTACTTCACAACATTGCAGTGGGTAAAGTTATAGGATGAAAACCAGTAGAAATTGTGTTCCAGGGGTCAGTTAAGGTGATAAAGTATTAGCCCACAAAACTCCTCTGTCCATGGGATTTTCCAAGTGAAGAATACTGGAGTGGGTGGCCATTCCCTTCTCCAAGGGATCATCCCCACCCAGGAATCAAAACCACATATCCTGTGTCCTCTGTGTTGCAGGAAGATTCTTTACATCCTGAGCCATCGGGGAAGCTCAAAGTATTAATAGAAAGGCTCAAGTACTAGAATTATAAGTAGGAGGAGGACAGGGACCAAGAAGACACATTTGAGTCTTACTGATGATCTTAATGAAGCAAGTTCAGGAGAGTTATTGAATACTTCTAGGTAACTATATTCTTTTATTCTCTAGCCAAAAACTGAAAAATACTCAGAAGAACTGAAACTACACACACACACACACACACACACACACAGTTTCCATGTAGAGAAAACCAGATGGAATAGATTGACAGCTTGAGATGAAGTTTAAGAAGATGAAGGATCCTGGAGGTAGAGGGAATTGAGGAAGTCTGGTGTTAAGAAGGAAACTCAGAAAAGAGATTCTTCTTATGTCTTTCCTTGGAGGGAGATGGAGACGCTGCTAAATGGAAAAAGTAAAGAACATTTGTCCACCATTCTGTGGGTTTTATGTATAGGTTCAGTTCAGTTCAGTCACTCAGTTGTGTTTGTCTCTTTGCAACCCCATGGACTGCAGCACACCAGGCTTCCCTGTCCATCACCAACTCCCGGAGCTTACTCAAACTCATGTTCATCAAGTCGGTGATGCCATCCAATCATCTCAACCTTTCTCATCCCCTTCTCCTCCCACCTTTAATTTTTCCCAGCATCAGGGTCTTTTCTAGTGAGTCAGTTCTTCACATCAGGTGGCCAAAGTATTGGAGCTTCAGCTTCAGCCTCAGTCCTGCCAATGAGTTTTCAGGACTGGTTTCATTTAGGATGGACTGGTTGGATCTCTCTTCAGTCCAAGGGACTTTCAAGTCTTCTCCAACACCACAGTTTAAAAGTACCAGTTCTTTGGTGCTCAGCTTTCTTTATAGTCCAACTCTCACACCATACATGACTACTGGAAAAACCATAGCTTTGACTAGATGGACCTTTGTTGGCAAAGTAATGTCTGTGCTTTTTAATATGCATATGCTTTCTAGGTTAATCATAGCTTTCCTTCCAAGGAGCAAGAGTATTTTAATTTCATGGCCATCTTTTGGCCACTACAGTCACCATCTGCAATGATTTCAGAGCCCCCCAAAATAAAGTCTCTCACTGTTTCCATTGTTTCCCCATCTATTTCCCATGAAGTGATGGGACCAGATGCCATGATCTTAGTTTTCTGAATGTTGAGTTTTAAGCCAACTTTTTCATTTTCCTCTTTCACTTTCATCAAGACATCATCACTTTCATCATACATATCTTTCACTTTCGTCAAAACATTCATCACTTTTCTCATACATATATGTAGGTGATTGTCTAAAAGTAACACAATGTCCACAGTTTCAAATGTTAAGGCTATAACAAAAGAGATACAAAAGGAAGATAATCTTGAAAATAAAGAAGAACTGAGAAAAAGATTTTGCTAGGCTGAAGGAAGGAGACAGAAGAAAGAAATACATTGTCAAGGCAACAGAAAGGAGAGAATTAATGGCGTAGAATACCAGAAAAGATTATTTATGTCTGTGTGTGTGTGTGCACATGCATGTATGCACACACGCACACATGTGTGCATGCTAGGACTGGAAGGGAAGAGGGATTGGATCAGGGTGATAGTTTGGTTTACATTCAGTTCTTTGAACAATAATTCAGGTTTATAGACTGTTAATGTTTGATATCTCCATATACCTCTCCTATTAACCAATAAAGAATGTTACTTTTCTTTGACTATAACATTTTGTAGATCAAATTTGTCTTCTATTTCCAGAAATACAAAAGGATACCCTCACTTAATAGCACTGTGAAGATTCATAGAAAACTTTATTAGGATTTTACAGTAATAACACTTTCTTAGGATTATGGGAAAGAAAAGAATGTTTCCTCTATCTTATGTATAGAAAACTCACATTAATATTTTCCCTGGATATACAATTGGTCATATATGCCTTTCTCTCTTCCTTAGTGCAGTATACTGGCAACATGGAATACATTTTAGAGGAGGACTACGTAAGGGGTCCATAGGGAATATTTGAGCAAAAGAAATCTGCTAGATATTTCTGTACTATTATCATAATTCACTCTTATGAAGTTAGGTCTCAGGAAACAAGGGTCACATATTCCTTTTTCATTTTGGAACAATCACAACATTATTTAATCAGGAGACAAAATTTTATTTTATATTACAATGTCTTTAAGTAATGAGTAGGATTGCTTTGTGATCTATGAAATGAAGTTTGAATAGAAGTAATAGGAAGCCTCCTCCGTACATTGTCATCAAAGCATCCAAAAGTCTTATCCTGCCTGGAACATTTTTTACACATGATTTTTATTTCTTAACTTCAAACTACACCTAGGAGCAATCTTTTGTTCTCGGTGCTGCCAAAACTTCCACCTTCCAGCAATGACCTCAGTTTAGCACCTACTCATAAGATGTGTTTGCACATCGTTGGTACGTTATGGTGACATATATGTTCCTATCAAGGAGCCTGTCATAGAATTTAGGAGATGTTAACATTTTTCCATCTGTGTGTGTGAAAGTGACGTTTCCTGTTAATTTTGTTCTCTTGCTGAACTCTTCAAGCAAAAGCCTTCTGTGGGAGGCAGAATGATGTCATTACAGTCATAGCATAAATTTTTCAACCTTTAGAATGAGACATATTGTGGCATATATTTCACTACTTTTAAAAGCAGCAAAATAAAAACTTGGAGGATGATGATATCAATTTTATGTTTTTCAAGTGTGGGGGTTTCCAGAGCCTTGAGAATGACTCCAAGGCTAAAATTTCCCCTGGCACATGAATTTCCTCTCTCGCCTTAGAAGAGGCAAGCCCATCTATGGATATCCTTGTTTATGAGACAAACAGAGACTTGGCTATTTAACTGCAGACGTATTGAGATTTTTTGCAGGCAAAATAGTCTAGCACTAGTGATTTAAAAATAAAAAGAGATCAAACCTCCAATTTCAGCTCTGACATGCAAAAGCTTGGGAGTTGTCGTTCCCATTTTTGCAACCAGAAAAAGCTGAAATCAATAACTTTTCTTGGACTTATCAGAGAACTGATATGGCAGAGCAAACAGCCACCCTCAAATTCAGAGAAAAAGGCAAATGTAGAGTTAGTCTCCATCTCTCTTCCTTAAAAAGAAGTCACTGGGGTCATATGCTGCTGGCAACACTTAATAATTTTGATGAATTGCTAGAGGCTGGGTGTGGACTAGAATTAAAGTGAGAGATTTTGGAGGCTGTACTTTTAAGAAGACTCCCAATGCTTTCTTGAGTTTTACCTCCAGGAACCATTCCAGGTTCTTAACCTTGGAGAGCCAAGAATCATCCCCTCCTGCCTCTCACATGGGAGAAGAAAAGTAGCCACTGTGAAATACTTGTAAAAGTCTTATGATAAGGGGGTAAGGATCAAGGGAAAGATTTAAAAGAGCCTTAGCCACCTAAAGAAGGAAATCCTCTCCTTTCCAGCCTCTGTTAGCTTTCCTGTAATGCCGAAGAGGAAAAAAAATCTAAGAGTTGTAACTTGTAAAGGTGATAGCCCAAGTGCAAAGCCCATGAAAGGTGCAAAGCCTAGTCACAATAATACAGAATCCTTCCTCTCCTCCATTCCCTTCTATCACATCAATAGGGATCTAGTGCCTCATAGCTCAAAGAACTAAAAAACAGACTTTATCTGAGGATGGCATCTTAGGGAAGCCAAAGACAATAAGGGAGGCAAAATCAAGGATAATAAAGGAATTGAAGTCTTTGGCACTTACAGTTGCAGTGACCATTCAATGCAGCCCTAATCCTAGAAACACTGACATAAAACCTTACACTAACAGCCTATTTACCTCAGTTTCTATCATATGATACAGTTTTGTCTGGCCTTTAAAACAACAAAAAAATATATGGCATGCTAAACGGCAAGAGAAAAAGTCTGAAGACAAAGCAACTATCAGACTACATTCAGATATGACACAGATGTTAGAATTATGAGTCAGGGACTTTAAAATAACTATGATTAATATCTTCAGAGTGCTAATGGAAAAGTAGAGAGCATGTGAAAATATATGGGTAAAGCTTCCCCTCTAGAGCAGAGGGAAGCTCTAGAATCACAAGAAAATGCAAAAAATCAAACCACTGTAATAAAAATAAAAGATGCTTTAGAAGAGCTTATCAACAAATTTGGTGTAGCTGAGAAAACAATAAATGAACTTGAAGACAGGTTACTATAAGCTTTCCAAAAAGAAATGCGAAGAAAAGAAGGGTGAAAAATAAAAAAAAAAATTAAATGAACACAACCTCTTACAACTGTGGTACAATTACAAAAAAGTGGAACTAAAGAGCCTCTGGTTGAAGGTGAAAGGGGAGTGAAAAAGCTGGCTTGAAACTAAGGTCATGGCATCCAGTCCCATCACTTTATGGCAAATAGATGGGGGGAAATGGAAACAGTGACAGATTTTATTTTCTTGGACTCCAAAATCACTGCAGATATTGACTGCAGCCATGAAATTAAAATCACTTGCTTCTTGGGGAAAAAGCTATGACAAACTTAGGCAGCATATTAAAAAGCAGAGACATCGCATTGCTGACAAAGGTCTGTATAGTCAAAGCTATAGTTTTTCCAGTAGTCATGTACCGATGTGAGAGTTGGACCATAAAAAAGGCTGCGCGCTGAAGAATTGATGCTTTTGAACTGTGGTGCTGGAGAAGACTCTTGAAGGTCCCTTGGGCTGCAATGAAATCAAACCAGTCAATCCTAAAGGAAATCAGTCCTGAATATTCATTGGAAGGACTGAAGCTGAAACTCCAATAATTTGGCCACCTGATGCAAAGAACTGACTCATTGGAAAAGACCTGATGTGGGGAAAGACTGAAGGCAGCCTGGAGAAGGGGATGACAGAGGATAAGATGGTTGAATGGCATCATCAATTCGATGGACATGAGTTTGATAAAACTCTGGGAGATACTAAAGGACAGGAAGCTTGGCATGTTGCAGTCCATGGGGTCACAGAGAGTCCGACAAAACTGAGTGACTGAACAAAAACCTATAAGCATTTGGAATAACAGAAGACGAGAGAAGGAGCGGAAAAAATATTAGAAATAATGATGAGGATTTTTCAACATTAATAATAGACACTCAAGCACAGACTAGGAAGCTCAGAAAATATAAGCAGGATAAACACCAAAAATAACCCCCCAAACCTAAGCATATCATTTTCAACTATAGAAATCCAAAGACAAAGAGAAAATGTTGAAATCAGCCAGAATTTTAAAACAAAAAGGAAAAACACCTGACAGACGTCCCTTCTAAACCGTTGCTAGCAAGAAAACAATATAGAGGAAAGTTGATATGAATTCAAGATAAGAATTGATATGGTAAAAGAGGAATGACAGTAGGGTAATATAAAACGTTGAGTTAAAAATCAGAAAACAGCAGGACTTTGCTGGTGGCACAGTGGATAAGAATCCAGCTGCCAGTGCAGGGGACACAGGTTCAATACCAGGAAGATTCCACTTGCCGTGGAGCAGTTAAGCCCATGTGCCACAATTGTTGAGCCTGTGTCCAACTACTGAAGCTTGCATGCCTTGGAGCCTGTGCTCTGCAACAAGAGAAGCCACCACAATGAGAAGCCTGCCCATGGCAACAAAGAGTAACCCCTGCTAGCTGCAGCTAGAGGAAGCCAATGCAAAGCAATGAAGACCAAGAGCAGTTGAAAATAAATAATTTTTCAAAAATCAGAAAACAGACATAAAAAGAAAAATGCAATGAACACAAAACAGAAACATGATAGTTATTAATCCAGCTATATAAAAATACATTTTAAATGTGAACAGCCTAACTACACAAATTTAAAGACAGATTATTATATTGAAAGAAAGCAACTCTATAATGTCTAGAAACAATCACTTTCAGTATAAAGACTGACTAAAAGTAAAGGAACAGAGAGAAATATCTTGTAATTACTAATCAGAAGAAAATAGGGATGGCTTTATTAACTTCAGATATAGCTAACTTCAGATCAGGGAAAATAATTAGGGATTAAGACAAGTTTCTGGAATGATAAAGGGTCAATTGTCAGCAGATGTAATGACTCTTAAAATACATATATGCCTCAATAAAAGTGCATCAAAATATGAGAAGATAAATACTGATAAAACTTTAAGGAGAAATAGATAAATCCACTATTACAGTTGGCGTTTCATCACCTGTCAGTAGCTGACACAACAAGCAAGCAGAAAATCGGTAAGGATATAGATGAACTGAACAGCATTATGGATCAACCTGATATAATTAACATTTATAAATAATACCCTATCCAACACCAGCAGAATAAACATTTTTCTCAAGATTCCCTGTAACAATCTTAATGACAGACCATATGCTCAGTTGTAACACCTTAACAGATTAGAATACATGTAAATCCATGGCTGATTCATATCAATGTATGACAAAACCCACTGGGAAAAAAAAATAATAATAATAAAAAAAAAATTTAAAAAAAAAAAAAGTTATACAGGGTATGTTCTCAGACCAGAGTGGGATTAAATTAGAAATCAGCAACACAGAGATATCTAGAAAAACTCCCAAATATTTGGAGATTAAACAATACAGTTTGAAATAACCTATGTGTTAAAGAAGAAATCAAGAGAAATTTTAAGATATTTTGAACTAAAAATGAAAATACAAATTCTCAATCTTGGGAATTCAGCAAACCAATGCTTAGAGGGAAATTTATAGCATTAAGCACATTCAGGTCAGTTGCATTCAGTGCTCAGTCATGTCTGACTCTTTGTGACCACATAGACTACAGCATACCAGGCCTCCCTGTCCATCACCAACTCCCAGAGTTTAATCAAACTCATGTCCATCGAAGCAGGGATACCATGCAACCATCACAACCTTTGTCATCCCCTTCTCCTCCCACCTTCAATCTTTCCCAGCATTGGGGTCTTCTCCACTGAGTCAGTTCTTTGGATCAGGTGGCCAAAGTATTGGAGTTTCAGCTTCAGCATCAGTCCTGCCAAGGAATATTCAGGACTGATTTCTTTAGGATGGACTGGTTGGATCTCCTTGCAGTCCAAGGGACTCTCAAGAGTCTTCTCCAACACCACAATTCAAAAGCATCAATTCTTTGGCACTCAGCTTTCTTTATAGTCCAACACTCACATCCATACATGACTACTAGAAAAAACCATAGTGTTGACTAGATGAACCTTTGTTGGCAAAGTAATGTCTCTGCTTTTTAATATGCTGTCTAGGTTGGTCATAGCTTTTCTTCCAAGGAGTAAGTGTCTTTTAACTTCATGGCTACAGTCAACATCTGCAGTGACTTTGGAACCTCAAAAATAAAGTCTCTCACTGTTTCCATTGTTTTCCCATTTATTTGCCATGAAGTGATAGGACTGGATGCTACAATATTAGTTTTCAAATGTTGAGTTTTAAGCCAACTTTTTCACTCTCCTCTTTCACTTTCATCAAGAGCCTGTTTAATTCTTCTTCAATTTCTGCCATAAGGGTCATGTTATTTGCATATCTGAGGTTACTGATATTTCTCCAGGCAATCTTGATTCCAGCTTATGCTTCATCCAGCCCAACATTTTGCATGATATATTCTGCATAGAAGTTAAATAAGCGGGGTGACAAAATACAGCCTTGATATACTTTCCCGATTTGGAACAAGTCTGTTGTTCCATGTCTGATTCTAACTGTTGCTTCTTGATCTGCATACAGATTTCTCAGGAGGCATGTCAGGTGTCTGGTATTCCCATCTCTTTAAGAATTTTCCACAGTTTGTTGTGATTCACACAAAGGCTTTGGCGTATTCAATAGAGCAAAAATAGATGTTTTTCTGGAACTCTCTTGCTTTTTTGATGATCCAGCAGATGTTGGGAATTTGATCTCTGGTTCCTCTGCCTTTTCTAAATCCAGCTTGAACATCTGGAAGTTCACAGTTCACATACCATTGAAGCCCGGCTTGGAGAATTTTGAGCATTACTTTGCTAGTGATGTGAGATGAGTGCAATTGTGCGGTAGTTTGAGCATTCTTTGGCATTGCCTTTCTTTGGGATTGTAATGAAAACCGACCTTTTCCAGTCCTGTGGCCACTGTGGAGTTTTTAAAATTTGCTGGCATATTGAATGCAGCACTTTCACAGCATCGTCATTTAGGATTTAAAATAGCTCAACTGGAATTCCATCACCTCCACTAGCTTTGTTCATGGTGATGCTTCCTAAGGCCCACTTAACTTCACATTCCAGGATGTCTGGCTCTAGGTGAGTGATCACACCTTCATGGCTATCTGGGTCATTAAGATATTTTATGTATAGCTCTTCTGTGTATTCTTGCCACCTCTTCTTAATATCATCTACTTCTGTTAGGTCCACACAATTTCTGTCCTTTTTTGAGCCCATCTTTGCATGAAATGTTCCCCTTAGTATCTCTAATTTTCTTGAAGAGATCTCTAGACTTTCCCATTCTATTGTTTTTCTCTATTTCTTTGCACTGATCACTGAGGAAGGCTTTCTTATCTCTCCTTGCTATTCTTTGGAACTCTGCATTCAGATGGTTATATCTTTCCTTTTCTCCCTTGTCTTTTGCTTCTCTTCTATTCACAGCTATTTGTAAGGCCTCCTCAGACAACCATTTTGCCTTTTTGCATTTCTTTTCCTTGGGAATAGTCTTGGTCACTGCCTCCTGTACAGTGTCACGAACCTCCGTCCATAGTTCTTCAGGCACTCTGTCTATCAGATCTAATCCCTTGAATCTATTTGTCAATTGTAAGGGATTTGATTTACGTCATACCTGAATGGTCTAGTGGTTTTCCCTACTTTTCCTTCAATTTAAGTCTAAATTTGGCAATAAGGAGTTTATGATCTGAGCCACAGTCAGCACCTGGTCTTGTTTTTGCTGACTGTATAGAACTTCTCCATCTTTGGCTGCAAAGAATATGATCAGTCTCATTTCGGTATTGACCATCTGGTGATGTCCATATGTAGAGCCTTCTCTTGTGTTGTTGGAAGAGGATGTTTGCTATGATCTGTGCATTCTCTTGGCAAAATCTGTTAGCCTTTGCCCTGCTTCATTTTGTACCTCAATGCCAAATTTGCCTGTTACTCCAGGTATCTCTTGACGTCCTACTTTTGCATTCCAGTCTCTTATAATAAATAGGACATCTATTTTGGGTGTCAGTTCTGGAAGGTCTTATAGGTCTTCATAGAACTGTTCAGCTTCTTCAGCATTACTGGTTGGGGCATAGGCTTGGATTACCGTGATATTGAATGGTTTGCCTTGGAAATGAACAGAGATCATTCTGTCATTTTTGAGATTGCATCCAAGTACTGCATTTCAGACTGTTTTGTTGACTGTGATGGCTACTCCATTTCTTCTAAGGGGTTCTTGCCCACAGTAGTAGATAAAATGGTCATCTGAGTTAAATTCACCCATTCCAGTCCACTTTAGTTCTCTAATTCCTAAAATGTCAATGTTCACTCTCGTCATCTCCTGTTTGACCACTTCCAATTTGCCTTGATTCATGGACCTAACATTCCAGGTTCTGATGCAATATTGCTCTTTACTGAGCATGGCCCCGCCCTTCAGAACAAGCCCCAGTTTCTCCCACAGTCAGTCTCTCCCATCAGGAAGCTTCCATAAGCCTCTGATCCTTATCCATCAGAGGGCAGAGAGAATGAAAACCACAATCACAAAAAACTAACCAATTTGATCATATAGATCACAGCCTTGTCTAACTCAATGAAACTTTGAGCCATGCCGTGTAGGGCCACCCAAGACAGACAGGTCATGGTGGAGAGGTCTGACAAAACGTGGTCCACTGGAGAAGGAAATGGCAAACCACTTCAGTATTCTTGCCTTGAGAACCCCATGGACAGTATGAAAAGGCAAAAAGATAGGACACTGAAAGATGAACTCCCTAGGTTAGTAGGTGCCCAATATGCTACTGGAAATCCTTGGAGAAATAACTCCAGAAAGAATGAAGGGCGGAGCCAAAGTAAAAGCCACACCCAGTTTTGGATTAAGTGCATTAGTTAGTAAAAAAGGAAAACTCTGTAATCAATCATCTAAGTTTCCACCTTGGGAAACTAGAGAAAGAAGTCCAATAAGACTAGGTCATAAAAAGGAAATAATAAATATTAGAGCAGAAGTCAGTGAAATTAAAAGCAGAATACAGAAAATCAGCGAAACCAAAAGCTAGTTCTTTGAAATGATCAATAAAATTGATAAAACTGTAAGCAAATTAACCAAGGAAAAATAGAGAATGAATTCACAGTATCAAAAAATAAAGAGCGAGCATCACTACTGCTTCCAAGGACATTAATAGAATAATAAAACAATATTAACAGCTTTATGATCCCAAATTGATATCTTATGAAAAATAGATCAACTTCTTGAAAAATATAAAAATACAAAAATTCACACAGGGAGAATGTCTAATTTCGATAGTTTATATCTATTAAAGAATTTGAATCAATATGTACCTTTCAAAAGAGAAAACTTTGGCTCAAATGGTTTCATTTAAATACCAAATATTTAAAGAAGAAATCACACCAATTCTCCACAATCTCTTCCAAAATATAGATATAGAAGAAACATTCAAACTATTAGGCCAACATTACCCTAATACCAAAACCAGGCAAAGACATTACAAGGAAGGAAAATTATAGATCAGTATCTCTCATGAACATAGATCAAAATCCTTCAAAAATATATTGAACTCAGCACCATATAAGAGTACTAATAATAGTCAAAGACTATTGGAAATATTTGCAAGACACATACCTGAAAAGAACTTTAAAAGATATAAATAACTCTGAAGACTCAATCAATAAGAAATAACAAACCTAATTTAAAAAGTAAAAAACAAACAAACAAACAAAAAACCTCACCAGAGAAGATATATAGGCAGAAATAAGTATATGAAAATATGACCAACATTATTTCTCAGTGGAAAATTCCTAGTTAGAACAACAATTAGGTATCATTGCATATGTATTCAAATGGGTAAAAATTTTATTAAATTGATAATACCAAAAGTGGTAAGGATTTGGAGCACTCCTCCTAGTGGGACAGGAAAATTGTGCAGTCTTACCACCTAATTACATTAACAGCATAAACAATTGTGCTTCTAGATATTATGTTCAGCTTTCTCAAACTTGTGTCCACATAATAGCCTTCTCAAAAATGTTTGTAACAACTTTATTCATCATCACCAAAACCTGGAAGCAACTGTTATGTCCTTCAACAGGTGAATGAATAAACTGTGGAATCTCACAATAACATGAAATATCACTCAGTGATAAAAATAAATGAAATGTCAATTTTGAATTGAATTTTCATGGAAAAATATGAATTATACTTTTAAGTGAAAGAAACTACTCTGAAAACATTACATGGTATGTGATTCTAAGTATATGACGTCTGGAAAGGCAAACATACACAGTAAAAAGATCAGTAGTTTGAGGAAAGAAAAGGGAAGAGTTAAAAAGGTGAAGAATAGAAGACATACATGATGGTGAAACTATTCAGTATAAAACTGCAATGGTGGATATATAACATTATGCATTTGTCAAGACCCATAGAAGTCTGATGTACAAAGAGTGAAACAGTGTGTGCAAATTTTGAAAAATCATTTAGTAGGTCCTAAGATTTCAGGGTGGAATGCAATATGTGACAAAAATATAAATATATTCCAAAAAAATTAAACAGCTTTATTGAAGGTGGTAGGGAGAAAGGGTAATAAGTTAACCAATTTTGGAAACAAGTAGAATCTATAAGAGTCAAGGCAGAAGAACTGTGCGTAAGCACTATACTATGGTTTATGAAGATCCCCACCCCTCCCATGGGAGTGTGGGTTAACATTTCTGATCCTGCTGTGCATGCATACTGGAGCAGAAAAAGTAAATAGATTGTGGATGGTAGCCAGGTTTCTTACCACTGGAGTAAGAATTTACAAATAAGCAAAGGAAGGAGAATAAAATCATCAGTGAAGCAATTGATTAAAGACATCAGTATTAACTTATGTTTAGCTTAACAGATATACACAGATGGTTACCTAAATAGTGAAACTTATAGATATTAGTATATACATGGTGAGCGCTTCCCTGGTGGCTCAGATGGTAAAGAATCCCCTTGCAATGCAGGAGATATGGATTCAAACCCTAGGTTGGAGAGATCCCTTGGAAGAGGAAATGACAACTCATTCCAGTACTCTTGCCTGGGAAATCCCGTGAACAGAGGAGACTGGCAGGCTGCAGTCCATAGGGTCACAAGGAGTCAGACATGACTGAGCAGCGAAGCACACACATATATACATGGGTTAATATATGCATAAATGTTTCTTTGTTTTGTAGCAGAAAATGCCTACAAGAAATAGCACTCTTTTAGAAAAGGGTACCTAGTGCCCAGATCTTAGTTTCTATATCATTTTCTGATAAAAGGAACCAGAGCTCCAGAGAAAATTGATTCTAGGTTTGGGGCAGGAAATAAACAAGACAGGCCTGGATCATCTTGTAACACTAGAAAGTGGAGAAATGCTACACACAGACACACACACACACACACACACACACAGCAGAAAAGAGACACAAGAGTCAACTGAATAGCTAGGGGCAGAATCATGAGCAGGGAAATAAAGTGGTGCTGAAATTTAACCAAAGTATAAAATAAGTATCACTGAGTTCATACTGATATAAATACATGAGTGAATAAGTAAAAGAGAAGAGACAATGATCTCTTTTAGAAGAACTCCAAATAATTTATGTAGATACTTTATCCTCCAAAAAAAAAATAATGATAATGGAACATAATTTCCTAAATTTTAAGTGAGGGCTAGGCTGGGGACTCCCTTCCAAAAAGTACAGTATGGAATGCGGGTAAAGGTAATTATTTTACAGTGGAGAAATGACCCAGACAATGAAGATCAACATCAAAGACAAGTCATGATTCTTTTTTTCATGTGGACCATTTTCATAGTGTTTATTGAATTTGTACAATATTGCTTCTGCTTTATGTTTTGGTTTTTTGGCCATGAGGCATGTGGGATCTCAGCTCCCCAACCAGGACTGAACCTGCACCATCTGCACTGGAGGGCAAAGTCTTAGCCACTGGGAGGTCCCGAAATGTCGTGTCAATAGTATGCACCGTTAATATAATGGGAGGATAAAGCCCTTCACTTTATAGTCTTCCTCTCAAAAACACATGACCCTAGTCAAGTACTTCAGGCAAATCCCAATAGAGGTACATTTTAGAAAATATTTAATCAGTATTCCTCAAAACTGCCAAGGTCATCAAAAACAAAGAAACTCTAATAATTGTCAGTGAAGAGTAGCCTAAGGGACCCTGACAGCTAAATGCAACATGGTACATTTAGTTGTATCATTTTGGATGGGATTCTGGAATAACAAAAACAAAAGGACACTGTGTAAATCTAAAGAAATCTGAATAAAGTATAGATGTTTATTAAAAGTAATTAATATTGTTTCATTAGTTTAACAAATACACAATATTAATGTAAGATATTAACAATAGGAGAGGGCTTCCCTGGTGACTCAGAGGTTAAAGCGTCTGCCTCCAATGTGGGAGACCCAGGTTTGATCCCTGGGTTGGGAAGATCCCCTGGAGAAGGAAATGGTAACCCACTCCAGTATTCTTGCCTGGAGGAGTCCCATGGATGGAGGAGCCTGGTAGGCTACAGTCCATGGGGTCGCAAAGAGTCGGACACGACTGAGGACTTAATAATAGGAGAAACTGGGTGCAGAGTTTATGGGAAATCACTTTATTTTTTTTCTGTAAATCTGAAAATGTTCTATTAACTTTATTAACAAAATATACTCCCTAATTCACATGAAATAGAAATAGAACCCAAATGATTAATGCTGATTAAAAATAAGAGTTAAATCCTTTGCACTGATGATTTTAGGTGGTTTTGATGATGATGATTTTAGAACTTGTAGTCAACATAAAGGTGACAAAAAGCTTCCATTATCTGTGCTCTATATATTAAGATAAATGAGGGACTTCCCTGATGGTCCAGTGGTTGAGAATCTGTCCACCAATAAAGGGGACACAGTTTCAATCCCTGATCCAGGAACTAAGATACAACATGTTGAGCAGCAACTAAGCCCTCATGATGCAACTACTGAGCCTGTGCCCTCTGGAGCCTGCATGCCACAACTAGAGAGGCCCGTGCAATGGAAAAAAGATCCCATGTACTGCAACTAAGACCTGATGTAGCCAAATTAAAAAAAAAAAAGTGTATTAAAAAAGAAAGATAAATGAGATAATAGACCATTCTGTCTAAACTTTCTGTCTTTGATTTTACTGTGCCATTTATATTTTACCTTCAGGATCCTAAATTACTCTTTCTTTCAAATAATATTTCCCCTGATTATTCTTGTAGAATTAATGTATATTCATTATAGAGAATTTGGAAAGTATCAAAGTGTAAAGAAGAAAAAACCTATAATTGTACCACCCATTCATAACATTTTTAAAAGTTTTAGTATTTATTTGCTAGACCTAACATTTTAGTACAATATTTCAGATATTATATAGAATAAACATTTCTATATTAATATGATATTTAAATCATTACTGCACCTCATTCAGGTATCTATGCCACATATTATATTCTAGAGTTTGAGAACATTGTACATGCTAAGTCACTCCAATCATGTCCATTTCTTTGTGACCCCATTGACTGTAGCTCACCTGGCTCCTCTGCCCATGGGTATTCTCCAGGCAAGAGTACTGAAGTGGATTGCCATGCCCTCCTCCAGGGTTCTTCCCAACCCAGGGATTGAACCCACGTCTCTTACATCTCTGCATTGGCAGATGGGTTCTTTACCACTAGTGCCACATGGGAAACCCCAAGATACTCTGAGTACTTAGTTTTTTTCACTCCCCTCTGCAGCCTAGGGACACAAGTTTTCACAAAATGACCACCTGTCTGCAGTAAGGGACCTCCAGCTCCAGAGACCCGGAGCCTGAAGGTGTTCTCATCATGGCTTTCTTTGAAAATAAACCAGGGGCAAATGTGAGGACGTTGTATCATCGGGTAAATATTTTGGGGAAATGCAAATAATTTTACATATAATTATATCAGCGAGAAGATACATATAATGCCAATGTAATGACATTTTTGACAATGTTTTTGCCAGTCAAAATAAGTCAGTTGAGTTTTAAAACTATCCAACTGTGGCTTCCCTGGTAGCCCCGTGGTAATGAATCTGCCTACCATTGCAAGAGACACAGGTTCAATCCCTGATCCAGGAAGATCCCATGTGCTCTGGAGCAGCTAGGCCTGTGCACCAAAGCTATTGAGCCTGTGCTCCAGAGATTGGGAACCACAACTATTGAGCCCACACGCCACAGCTACCGAAGCCTCACACCCTAGAGCCTGTGCTCCTCAATAGGAGAGGCCAGCGCAATGAGAAGCCCCACACGAAACAAAGAGTAGCTCCCTCTCTCTGCATAGCAATGAAGACCTAACACAGCCAAAAAATAAATAAATAAAATTATATATTTAAAAAAAAAACTGTCCAAACTGATTGATATCTTAGACATAGAGTCATTCCAATTGAAAATTTTTTTGTGAGAGAAGCATTCACTCCATGAATATTTGCAAGCCTACTATATGCCAGGCACTGTTTTAGGCTCTGGGGATGTAAGTGAATCAAAGAAACACCAAAGTTCCTGACTTCATAGAATTGATATTCTCATGGGGTGGCATATACATTTTACATAGATACATATGTATATGTTTGTGTGTGATATGGTGGTAATGCTATTGAGAAAAACAAAGAAGGAAATACAATAGGAAATGAATGAGGGTGGTAAATGCAAGAGGATTGGGTTGTCTTCTGTTCAGAGGGTTCTGAAGGATTATAATTTCCAGGATCTAGGGGGTCCTGGCATTTCTAGAGTTACTATGGAAAGGGTGTATAAACACCTAAAAGGCTGATTATGAATGTAAGGTAGAAAATTCTTCAGGATAGTAAGACAGAAATCTTTTCTTGAACACCCTAAATCCAAGGGCCCTTTCTTAACTGCTGTCCTAATGACATGGAAGTGGTGGAAAAAGCAGTCATACCTGCGGAGCTCCTGTGTACCTTTGTAACTACTGCTAATGGCACCCAAAGACTGGCAGGAGTGACTGCCTAATCACATACGGAGTTGAATTTGGCAAAAAACCAAGATGGCTTTACCTCAGCCACATGGTTGTCAAGTCTGTTCATGAGAAAACTCCTTTTATGACACTTCTTCATAGGTAACTGTGTAAGATGTCCCCAAGTACTTTCATACTTTGAAGCCTTAAAACTAGATAACTTTCTGAACCTGTATATAATTACCTGTAAAATTTAAATGGTGGGGTTTCTGGTCTGGCATGTAAGTAACTTAAAAGTCTACACTTTCTGAACTAACAATGAGTAAAAAACTGAACAAACTGAAAAAGAAATGACTTTTCTTAGATCCAATATAGAAGTGAGATCATAGAGCAAACCACTGCATCCCAAATTTGAAAGACTGATAAGTAGGTAAAGAGAATTACAGCTGGTGCAGAAACCCATGCACAGAAATATCTGTGAAGGTCAGTGTTGGGGGTGAGAGAACCTAAACTTTAGTAGCTGAATTGCTGGAGGCTCCATATGGACAGGGGACTCCCTGCTGGCTCAGATGGTAAAGAATCTGCCTTCAATGCAGGATACCCAGGTTCAGTCCCTGGGTTACAAAGATCCCCTGGAGAAGGAAATGGCAACCCCCTCCAGTTATTCTTGCCTGGAAAATTCCATGGACAGAGGAGACTGGCAGGCTACAGTCAGTTGCAAAGAGTTACAGAGGTTGCAGAGTCGGACACGACTGAGACTAACCTACAATGTGGACAAGTTAAAAACTCTAGGAGGACAGTTATGGGTGAGTTTTACCTCTTGGAGGTTTTACCAGTTAGTATCTATCAGAGAAAAATCCCCTCACGATTTTGGCAGGGAGAGGGGGAAAAGAACAATTTTGAAACATGGAGCATGCTGTCTTTTTCAGTAAGTGCTTCCCTGAAGAGAAACTTAACTAAAGCCTTATCTAGTGGGGTATTATCAGAGGCTAACTAACCTGGGGGGAAAACCCAACTCCAGCCTGCTCAGCTATCCTACCCTGTCTAAGGAAGGTGGAGGGGAGGAAAACTGAGAAGTTGTGAAATTCACAGCCCACAGGCTCACCAAATGACTGAGACCTAATCATAGAAAGAAAATGAAAGTGAAGTTGCTCAGTTGTGTCCAATTCTTTGCAACGGCATGGACTGTAGCCTACCAGGCTGCTCCGTCCGTGGGATTTTCCAGGCAAGAATTACTGGAGTAGGTTGCCACTAATCATAGGACTACAGAATACTTCCTCTCCCTCCACATTTTATCAACACATTGTGTGTGTGCATGCTAAGTCACTTAGTCATGTCCGACTCTTTGCAACCCCGTGGTCTGTAGCCCACCAGGCTCCTCTGTCCATGGAATTTTCCAGGCAAGAATACTGGAGTGAGTAGGCAGTCCCTTCTCAGGAGATCAAACCCAGGATCAAACCCAGAATTCTTGCATTGCAGGCAGAATATTTTACTGTCTGAGCCACCAGTGAAGCCCTTACTAAAGGCCTATTTAACACAATTCTTTTTGCCTGGTACATCTTGTCCACCTTCAACAAAAAAATAACAGGGCATGCTAACAGGAAAAAGCCCACAGTTTGAGTAGACTGAACAAACAGAACCAGAGTCAAATATGGCAGTAATCTTACAATTATTAGAAAAGGAATTTTTTTTAATTAATTAATTTTTTTATTGAAGGACAATTACTTCACAGAATTTTGTTTTCTGTCAAACCTCAACATGAATCAGCCATAGGTGTGCATACATCCCCTCCCTTTTGAACCTCCCTCCCATCTCCCTCCCCATCCCACTCCTCTAGGTTGATACAGAGCCCCTGTTTGAGCTTCTTCAGCCATACAGCAAATTCCCATTGGCTATCTATTTTACACATGGTGATGTAAGTTTCCATGTTACTCTTTCCATACATCTCACCCTTTCCTCCCCTCTTCCCATGTCCATAAGTCTGTTCTCTGTGTCTGTTTCTCCATTGCTGCCCTGTAAATAAATTCTTCAGTACCATTTTTCTAGATTCCACATATATGCGTTAGAATATGGTATTTATCTTTCTCTTTCTGACTTACTTCACTCTGTATAATAGGTTCTAGGTTCATCTACCTCATTAGAACTGACTCAAATATGTTCCTTTTTATGGCTGAGTAACATTCCATTGTGTATGTGTACCACAATTTCTTTATGCATTCATCTGTCATTGGACATTTAGGTTGCTTCTGTGTTCTAGCTATTGTAAATAGTGCTGCAGTGAACAATGGGATACATGTGTCTTTGTCAATTTTGGTTTCCTCAGGGTATATGCCTAGAAGTGGACTTGTTGGGTCATATGGTGGTTTTATTCCTAGTTTTTAAAGAAATCTCCATACCATTTTCCATAGTGGCTGTATCAGTTTACATTCCCACCAACATTGCAAGAGTGTTCCCTTTTCTCCACATCCTTTCCAGCATTTATTGTTTGTAGACGATTTGATGATGGCCATTCTGGTTTGAGGTGATTCGTTTGAGGTGATATCTCATTGTAGTTTTGATTTGCATTTCTCTAATAATGAGCAATGTTGAGCATCTTTTCATGTGTTTGTTAGCCATCTGTATGTCTTCTTTGGAGAAATGTCTGTTTAGGTCTTTTTCCTAAAAAGAAATTTTTTTGATTGGGTTGTTTGTTTTTCTGGTATTGAGTTGTAGGAGTTGCTTGTATATTTTGGAAATTAATCCTTTGTCAGTTGTTTCATTTGCTATTATTTTCTCCCATTCTGAGGGTTGTCTTTTCACCTTGCTTATAGTTTCCTTTGCTGTGCAAAAGGTTTTAAGTTTAATCAGGTACTACTTGTTTACTTTTATTTTTATTTCCATTACTCTAGGAGGTGGATCATAGAGGATCTTGCTTTATTTGTGTCATCGAGTGTTCTGCCTATGTTTTCCTCTAAGAGTTTTAGTTTGTCATCTTACATTTAGGTCTTTAATCCATTTTGAGTTTATCTTTGTGTATGGTGTTAGGAAGTGCTCTAATTTCATTCTTTTACATGTAGCCATCCAGTTTTCCCAGCACCATTTATAGAAGAGGCTGTCTTTGCCCCATTGTATATTCTTGCCTCATTTGTCAAAAGTGAGGTACCCATAGGTTCATGGGTTTATATCTGGGCTTTCTATCTTGTTCCATTGATCTATATTTCTGTCTTTGTGCCAGTACCATACTGTTTTGATGGCTGTAGCTTTGTAGTATAATCTGAAGTCAGGAAGCTTGATTCCTCCAGCTCCATTCTTCTTTCTCAAGACTGCTTTGGCTATGCCGGCTCTTTTGCGTTTCCATATGAATTGTGAAATTTTTTATTCTAGTTCTGTGAAAAATGTCACTGATAATTTGATAGGAATCTGAATCTGTAGATTGAATCTGTAGACTGAGTTTGGTAGTACAGTCATTTTACAATATTGAGTCTTATTACCCAGGATCATGGAATGGAATATCTCTCCACCTGTTTATGTCATCTTTGATTTCTTTCATTAGTGTCTTATAAGTATCTGTGTACAGTTCTTTTGTCTACTTCAGTTCAGTTCAGTTCAGTCGCTCAATCATGTCCAACTCTTTGCGACCCCACAGACTATAGCACACCAGGCCCCCCTGTACATCATCAACTCCTGGAGTTTGCCCAAACTCACATCCATAGAGTTGGTGATGCCATCCAACCATCTCATCCTCTCTTGCCTGCTTCTCCTCCTGCATTCAGTCTTTCCCAACATCAGGGTCTTTACAAATGAGTCAGTTCTTTGCATCAGGTGACCAAAGTATTGGAGTTTTCAGCTTCAACATCAGTCTTTCCAATAAACACTCAGGACTGGTCTCCTTTAGGATGGACTGGTTGGATCTCCTTGCAGTCCAAGGGACTCTCAAAAGTCTCCAATACCACAGTTCAAAAGCATCGATTCTTCAGTGCTCAGTTTTCCTTAAAGTCCAACTCTCATATCCATACATGACTACTGGAAAAACCCTAACCTTGACTAGATGGAGCTTTGATGGCAAAGTAATGTCTCTGATTTTTAATATGCTGTCTAGGTTGGTCATAACTTTCCTTCCAAGGGATAAGCGTCATTTAATTTCATGGCTGCAGGCACCATCTGCAGTGATTTTGGAGCCCCAAAAATAAAGTCTGACACTGTTTCCACTGTTTCCCCATCCATTTCCCATGAAGTGATGGGACCAGATGCCATGATCTTAGTTTTCTGAATGTTGAGTTTTAAGCCAACTTTTTCACTCTCTTCTTTCACTTTCATAAAGAGGCTTTTTCATTCTTCTTTACTTTCTGCCATAAGGGTGGTTTCATCTGCCTATCTGAGGTTATTTATATCTCTCCAAGCAATCTTGATTCCAGCTTGTGCTTCTTCCAACCCAGTGTTTCTCATCATGTACTCTGCATATAAGTTAAATAAGCAAGGTGACAATATACAGCCTTGACTTACTGAATTTCCTCTTTGGAACTAGTCTGTTGTTCCATGTCCAGTTCTAACTGTTGCTTCCTGACCTGTATAAAGATTTCTCAGGAGGCAGGTCAGGTTGTCTGGTATTCCCATCTTCTTCAAGAATTTTCCACAGTTTGTTGTGATCCACATAGTCAAAGGTTTTTGACATAGTCAATAAAGCAGAAATAGATGTTTTTCTGGTAGTCTCTTGCTTTTTCGATGATCCAGTGGATGTTGGCTATTTGATCTCTGGTTCCTCTGCCTTTTATACATACAGCTTGAACATGTGGAAGTTCTCGGTTCACTTATTGTTAAATCCTGGCTTGGAAAATTTTTATGAGTGCAATTGTGTGGTAGTTTGAGCATTCTTTGACATTTCCTTTCTTTGTGATTGTAATGAAAACTGACCTTTTCCAGTGCTGTGGCCACTGCTGAGTTTTTTAAATTTGCTGGCATATTGAGTGCAGCACTTTCACAGCATCATCTTTTAGGATTTGAAATAGCTCAACAGGAATTCCATCACCTCCACTAGCTTTGTTTGTAGTGATACTTCTTAAGGCCCACTTGACTTCACATTCAGGATGTCTGGCTCTAGGTGAGTGATCGCACCATTGTGATTATCTCGGTCATGAAGATCTTTTTTGTACAGTTCTTCTGTGTATTCTTGACACCTCTTCTTAATATCTTCTCCTTCTGTTAGGTCCATACCATTTCTGTCCTTTATTGAGCCCAACTTTGCATGAAATGTTCCCTTTGTATCTCTAATTTTCTTAAAGAGGTCTCTAGTCTTTCTCATTCTATTGTTTGCTTCTATTTCTTTGCACTGATCACTGAGCAAGGCTTTCTTATCTCTCCTTGCTATTCTTTGGAACTCTGCATTCAAATGGGTATATCTTCCCTTTTCTCTGTTGTTTTTCACTTCTCTTCTTCTCACAGCTATTTGTAAGGTCTCCTCAGACAGCTATTTTGCTTTTTGCATTTCTTTTTTGGGGATGGTCTTGATCACTGCTTCCTGTACAGTGTCATGAAGCTCTGTCCATAGTTCATCAGGCTCTCTGTCTATCAGATTTAGTCCCTTAACTCTATTTCCTACTTCCACTGTATAATTGTAAGGGATTTTATTTAGGTCATACCTGAATGGTCTAGTGGTTTTCCCTACTTTCTTCAATTTAAGTCTGAATTTGGCAAGTTTGTCTCCTTAGATAATTTTATTCCTAGATATTTAATTATCTCAGTTGCAATGGTGAATGGGATTGATTCCTTAATTTCTCTTTCTGATATTTCATTATTAGTATATAGAAATCCAAGTGATTTATGTGTATTGATTTTGCAACATTGCAAAATTCACTGATTAGTTCTAGTAATTTTCTGAACTATCTTTAGGGTTTTCTATGTACGGTATCATGTCATCTGCAAACAGTGAGAGCTTTATGTCTTCTTTTCTGATCTGGTTTCCTTTTATTTCTTTTTATTCTCTGATTGCTGTAGCTAGGGCTTCTAGAACTATGTTGAATAATAGTGGTGAAAGTGGACACCCTTTTCTTGTTCCTGATCCTAGAGGGAATGCTTTTAATTTTTCACCATTGAGAATAATGTTTGCTGTAATCTTATCATATATGGCCTTTACTATGTTGAGGTAGGTTCCTTCTATGCCCATTTTTTGAAGAGTTTTAATCATAAATGGCTGCTGAATTTTTTCAAAGGTTTTCTGCATCTATTGATATTATAGAAAAGGAATTTTTTTAAAACTGTAATTCATATGCTAAGAGCTCTAATGGAAAAATTAAACCACATGCAGGAACAATGTAAACAGAAAGATGAAATATCTAAGAAAGAATGAAAAGAGAAGCTAGAGATAGAAAGCAATCTAACAGAAATACAGACTGCCTTAATGGGCTCATCAGTAAACTGACTATAGCAAACAATCTCTGAACTTTGGGCTATAACAATGGGAATTTTAAAAACTGAAAAGCAAAGAGAAAAAAAGACTGAAAAAATAAAATGTCCAAGAATGGTGGTACAATAATAAAAGGTATGTATGTAATAGCAGTACCATGCAAAGCAATAATGAACACGAATTTCCCCAAATTAATGTCAGGCACTAAAGCATAGATCCAAGAAGCCCCAGGAACAATAGGTAGAATAAAGATAAAATCCTATACCTAAGCATATCATACTCAACTTCAGAAAATCAAAGATAAAGTCCCAAAAGAAGTCAGAGGAATCAAAACACTACTTGTAGAAGAGCAAAAGTTAAGAATTAAATCCTGTTTCTCCTCAGAAATTATGGAAGTGAAATATTTAGTGTTTAGAGAAGAAAGTTACTAACCTGGGATTCTGCACCTTGTGAAATTATCCTTCAAAACTGAAGAAGAAATGGACTTTCTCAGATAAACAAAACTTGAAAGAACATATAGACCAAAACTGTCTTTGTTTGTACATAACATGATCATCTAGATAAAAATCCAGAACAACCAAAAAAAAGTCCTGAAACTAGTAATCATTTATAACAAGGTTGTAAAACTCAAGGTTAATACATGAAAGCCCATTACTTTCCTATATACCAGTCATAAGCAAGTGAAATTTGCATTTCACTTTACCTTAGCACCCTCAAAAATTAAATGATTAGGTATAAATCTAACAATATGTACAAGATCTCTAGGAGCATCTTATATGAGAAAAACCACAAAACTCTGATGAACAGAACCAAAGAAGCTTAAATAATTGAAGAGATACTATATTTTCATGTATAAGAAGATAATATTGTCAGGATGGTGTTAGGCAGGAAGTTTTAGCCATGAGCAATGGCCCCATTATGTTGAAGATCCCGTAGCCTCATAATCCCACCAAGCTATTTGCCAACCTTGCCCTGAACATGCTTCCGTCAATACTCCAAAATATTCAGATAACTGGAAAAATCCCCCACTGGCTGACTGGGAGGGGCTTTACCCACTATCGCACATGCACACACCTCACACTATCATGTCCTTATGTGAAGGACATGCACAGCAGAGCCTCTTGGTGTATATAACCCAGAGCCATCAATTATGACTGTCAACCAAAGACTCCCTGGATTTTGCGGAAACCTTGCCTTGAAAACTATACCCCAGTCCTCCAGGGCCTTTGCCTTCCTTGGCCTGGCCCATCTCTCCTGAGGTGTTCTCTCTTTTCTCTATCTTCAGTAAACTTCTTGCAATGATAAGACCTCACATTCTTCCTTGCTAAGAAGATTCTTCTTTGCTATTCTTCTCTGTTACTAAGAATTGAGGCCCATGGAGGAGAAGCCTCCAGATTGTCTTCTGCTAACATTTTGATACTGTGACTCGGATCTCTGTAAGTAAGAGATCTCCTTTCTGCAGACCTCTACAACTGCTTTTCTTTGTGCAGGTGCAAAGGACCTGCTCATTTCTTAATTTCAGCTCCTTTTTCAACCCTCTATCTATCTAACAGACTCTTGCTCTTGATCTCCTCCCCGTCCTCCTGACCATCATCCAAACTTGAATCTACCTCTTCAGACCAGTGTTGTAGATTCAGATAAGCCCCCACTCTCCCATCAGGATAAAGGACGCCCCAGATCCTCATTGGCCACCAGGCATCTGGGACATTCTTAGTTGGGTACAAGCAGGAGACATCCTCCCCAACTCCATCTAGTGCTGTACTGTAAGCCAGACTACCAATTATGACTCTGGGATGCCAGGCTCTCAAATTGCCCTACTATTTTCCAGATGGGAAACCCACCATCAGCTCCAGAGGGGACACCCCTTACAAAACTGGTTGTGATTTGACCTCACCATGGTATAAAGAGGCTCGTTTTTGTAATACAGTCTAGCCCCAATATTGCCTTTTGGACAGGGAATCCTGGCCCCTAAATGGGAATAATAATTATTAATATAACATTGTTCTCCAGTTAGACCTATTTTGCAAAAGGCAGGGCAAATAGTCTGAAATCTTATACATGCAACCTTGGCTTATGGAACAGGCAGGGCTTCCTCACAACTTGTAGACTTACCAGCCTTGCCACCCTGCTACCTAAGGAAAAGCCCTCAACTTCACCAGCCACATCACCACCTAGTTCTGCCTCGCAACCTTATGAGAGACTTCCATTACCTTCATCAGCTAAAGTCTGTCCCTTGGTGGAAATACCAGGAGGCAAATTTGGGCCACAATGAGTCTATATGCCCTTCTCACTCATACAACTAAAACAGACCAAGGCAGAATTGGGTAGATTTTTGGACAACCCCACTAAATATATTGAGGGAGTCCAAATATTTTTATGGCTTATAAAATGACCTAGAAAGATCACCATAATTCTAAACCAGACCCTCTCTGATACTAATATAGAGTTAAAAGAGAGACAGAAACTGCTCATGAACTCCACCTTTCTGATAGCAAATACTCCATTGGGGAAATGGCAGTCCCCAGCACTGATCCCAGATGGGACTACAATCACAATGAACATCAATGAGAAAGAAAAAATTAAATCATCTCTGTCAAAGTGGGCCTTAAAGCAGCCCAACATAAAATCATAAACAACTCCCAAGTAACAGCAATCGGCAGGAACCTGGGGAAAATCCAACAGCCTTCCTTAACAAGTAGAGGGATAAGTGATTATAAAAGATAACTTTTAAACTCAGTGAGCACCTTATATATGCATGTGTGCTCAGTCACTTCAGTTGTGTCCAACATTTTGCAACCCCATGGACTGTAGCCCATCAGGCTCCTCTGTCCATGGGATTTTCCAGGCAAGAATACTGGAGTAGGTTGTCGATTTCCTTCTGCACGGGATCTTCCCAACTCAGGGATCCAACCCACATCTCCTGGGTTTCCTGCATTGCAGGCAGATTCTTTACAGCTGAGCCACCAGGGAAGCCCATATTAGATGCAATCACAAAAACTAATTCAAGAACCTACTGTCACCCTAGATGAACTAGTGAATGCAGCCTCCATGGTCTTCTGTAATCAAGATCAAGAGGTTTACATCATCAGAAAATCCAAAAACAAGTGCTGGAGAGGGTGTGGAGAAAAGGGAACCCTCTTGCACTGCTGGTGGGAATGTAAATTGATGCAGCCACTATGGAAGACAGTATGGAGATTCCTTAAAAAAAAAAAATCTAGGGATAAAACCACCATACAACGCAGCAATACCACTTCTAGGCATATACCCTGAGAAAATCAAAACTGAAAAAGACACATGTTCATCACAGCACTATTTACAATATCTAGGACATGGAATCAACCTACTAGATGTTCACAGATGAAGAAGTTGTGATACACACACACACACATACACACAATGGAATAGTACTCAGCCATAAAAAAGAAGGTATTTGAGTCAGTTCTAATGAGGTGGATGAACCTAGAGTCTATTATACAGAGTGAAGTAAGTAAGAAAAAAAACAAATATTGTATATTAATGCATATATATGGAATCCAGAAAGAACAGTACTGATGAACGTATTCACTGGGCAGCTGTGGAGATACAGACATAGAGAACACACTTATGGACAAGGGCAGGGGAGAGGAAGCAGAGGGTGGGATGAATGGACAGAGTAGCATGAAAACATATACACTAACATATGTAAAATAGATAGCCAATGGAAATTTGCTTATGACTCGGAACTTAAACTAGGGCTCTGTAGTAACCTAGAGGGGTGGAAAAAGGTGGGAGGTATGAGGGAGATTCAAGTCGGAGGGGACATGGGTACACCTATGGTTAATGCATGTTGATGTATGACAGAAATCAAACCAATATTGTAAAGCAATCAATTAATTAAAAATAAATATAATTATAAAAAATAAATTAATTAAAAAAAATGATCAAGAGGCTGAGGCCAAGGTCCAGGAGAAGCAAAGAAGGAAGAAATCTAGGCATGCTCAAATGATAGCTGCTCTAAAGGGCCCCCCAAGAGTACCCTGACTTTATAGCCCAAAAAGGACAAATGTCACATTTGTTGCCAGATAGGCCATTGGGCCCAAAAGTGCCCCAATCGAAATAATCCTAAGACTCAGTTCAGTTCAGTTCAGTCGCTCAATCATGTCTGACTTTTGCGACCCCTTGGACTGCAGCACATCAGGCCTCCCTGTCCATCACCAGCTCCTGGAGTTTACTCAAACTCATCCATTGAGTTGGTGATGCCATCCAACCATTTCATCCTCTGTCATCCCCTTCTCTTCCTGCCTTCAATCTTTCCCAGCATTAGGGTCTTTTCAAATGAGTCAGTTCTTCACATCTGGACACACACATGCCAAAAAAAAAAAAAAAAATCAATCTAGATACTGAACTTACACCCTTCACAAAAATTAACTCCATGCAGATCTCAAACCTAAATATAAAATGCAATATTATAAAACTTGTAGAATATAAGAGAAAACCTAGTTGGCCTTGGATATGGCAGTGACTTCTTGATACAACACAAAAAGCACAAACCATGAAAAAAATAATTGATTAGCTGGACTTCATTAAAATTAAAACCTTTTGCTGTCTGAAAGACAATGTCAAGAGAATAAGACAACAAGTCAAATATGGAGACAATATTTGCATTCAGATTGATCTGATAATGGACTGTTATCCAAAATACACAAAGAACTCTTAAAACTCAGCAGTGAGAAAATTAACCTGATTAAAACATGAACAAAAGATGTGAGCCAAATTTGATTAAAGAAAATATAAAGGATGCAAATAAGCATATAAAAAATGTTCAACATTTATATGTCATTGCAAATTATAACAAAGAGATACCACTACACACCTATTAGAATGGCCAAAATCCAAAGCACTGGAGAGATCAAAGACTAACAAGTATGTGGAGAAACTGGAACTCTTTATTTATTGCTGTTGGGAATACACAATAGGTGAAAGTGAAAGTCGCTCAGTCTTGTCTGACTCTTTGCGACCCAATGGACTATACAGTTCATGGAATTCTCCAGGCCAGAATACTGGATCCCCTTCTCCAGGGGATCTTCCCAACCCAGGGATGGAACTGTGGTCTCCCACATTGCAGGCGGATTCTTTACCAGCTGAGCCACAAGGGAAGTCTATACAAAATGGGTATAGTCACTAAATTAGACAGTTTAACAATTTCCTGCTCTTTCTATATTATCCAGCAATTGCACTTCTTGGTATTTACCCACACTAATTGTTGGGCTGTAACACCTATGCCTACAAGGCCTGTACTCGCCCACCTTTAAGACTGAAGAGAGAGGCTCGAGTCAAGAACAGAGACATCCATGGTTTAGTGGATGGGGGAGCTTACACGTCTGAAATAAGATCCTGAAGTGACACCCCACCATGGAAGGACATGGCAGCAGTCTTCGGTCCTGGGGCAGGGTGAGAGTACCAGTTATAGGGGGAATTGAAGTTGTGTTGGCTCCGTTGGTTACCAGGGAGACCAACAGAGATGCATGCCCCTTTGATAAGCTATCATGGTGGAGCTGTTCTGATTTAGAGGTGAGAACAATCACTAGCTAGGGCAGTGACAAGTCTGTAGGAAGTTCAATCATGTAAGTAGGGTGTAGGGGAAGTAGGTACTGGTAGAGCAGCAGAGTTACAGATTGCAAGAGAACAGTCATCTTGGGTGGCCTGATCACACACTCCACTCTTGCATACCCTGTGTGACTATTACAGTCATCTTCCACTCATCTTCCATGATATCCCTGAGGTCAGGTATGTAGAGGGACCCTGCAATCAGATACCAATAATGCAATATAGAATTCAGCAGCTAAAGACTATTAAGGGTAAGATATTACTATGCTAAGAATAGTCATTCATCTGGATGTGGGCAAATTTTGGAGCCAAGCACTTACTAGGCCAAAGGAGAGGGAATCAATGAGGGCAGCGTCTTGTCCAGTTATAAGGAAGGTAAGGATATGCAGGTCAGGAAGCAACAGTTAGAACTGGACATGGAACAACAGACTGGTTCAAATAGGAAAAGGAGTACATCAAAGCTGTATATTGTCACCCTGCTTATTTAACTTATATTCAGAGTACATCATGAGAAACACTGGGCTGGAAGAAGCACAAGCTGGAATCAAGATGGCCGGGAGAAATATCAATAACCTCAGATATGCAGAGGACACCACCCTTATGGCAGAAAGTGAAGATGACCTAAAAAGCCTCTTGATGAAAGTGAAAGAGGAGAGTGAAAAAATTGGCTTAAAGCTCAACATTCAGAAAACTAAGATCATGGCATCTGGTCCCATCACTTCATGGGAAATAGATGGGGAAACAGTGGAAACCGTGTCAAACTCTATTTTTGAGGGGCTCCAAAATCACTGCAGATGGTGATTGCAGCCATGAAATTAAAAAATGCTTACTCCTTGGAAGGAAAGTTTATGACCAACCTAGATAGCATATTAAAAAGCAGAGACATTACTTTGCCAACAAAGGTCCATCTAGTCAAGGCTATGGTTTTTCCAGTGATCATGTATGGATGTCAGAGTTGGACTGTGAAGAAAGCTGAGTGCCGAAAAATTGATGCTTTTGAACTGTGGTGTTGGAGGAGATTCTTGAGAGTCCCTTGGACTGCAAGGAGATCCAACCAGTCCATCCTAAAAGAGATCAGTCCTGGGTGTTCATTGGAAGGACTGACGCTGAAGCTGAAACACCAATACTTTGGCCACCTCATGTGAAGAGTTGACTCATTGGAAAAGACCCTGATGCTGGGAGGGATTGGGGGCAGGAGGAGAAAAGGATGACAGAGGATGAGATGGCTGGATGGCATCACTGTCTCGATGGACATGAGTTTGAGTAAACTCTGTGAGTTGGTGATGGACAGGGAGGCCTGGCGTGCTGCAATTCATGGGGTCGCAAAGAGTCAGACACGACTAAGTGACTGAACTGATCTGAATTGAAGGATACTTCATTTTCTTTGGTTTTTTTTTTCTTCTTTAAAATTTATTTATTTATTTTAATTGGAGGTTAATTACTTTACAATACTGTGGTGGTTTTTGCCATACAATGACATGAATCAGCCATATGTGTACATGTGTCCCCCATCTCGAACCCCCCTCGCACCTTCCTACCCATACCTCTGGGTTGTCCCAGTGCACTGGCTTTGAGTGCCCTGTTTCATGCATCGAACTTGAACTGGTCATCTATTTCACATATGGTAATATGCATGTTTCAATGCTATTCTCTCAAATCACCCCACCCTCACCTTCTCCCACAGAGTCCAAAAGTCTGTTCTTTATATCTGTGTCTCCTTTGTTGTCTTGCATATAGGGTTCTCATTACCATCTTTCTAAATTCCATATATATGTGTTAATATATGGTATTGGTGTTTTTCTTTCTGACTTACTTCACTCTGTATATAGGCTCCAGTCTTATCCACCTTACTAGAACTGACTCAAATGCATTCTTTTTAATAGCTGCATAATATTCCAGTGTGTATATATACCACAACTTTCTTATCCATTCGTCTGCTGATGGACATCTACTTTGCTTCCATGTCCTACCTATTGTAAACAGTGCTGTGATGAACACTGAGGTACACATGTATCTTTCAATTCTGATTTCCTTGGTTTGTATGCCCAGCCGTGGGATTGCTGGGTTGTATTGCAGTTCTATTTCCAGTTTTTTAGGAATCTCCACACTGTTCTCCATAGTGGCTATACTAGTTTGCATTCCCACCATATAGAGGTCTTTTGTTTCTTTAGGTAGATTTATTTCTAAATAATTTATTCTTTTCATTGCAATGGTGAATGGGATTATTTACTTAATTTCTATTTATGTTTTCTCATTGTTAGTGTATAGGAATGCAAGGGATTTCTGTGTATTAATTTTATATCCTGCAACTTTACTATACTCATTGATTAGCTCTAGTAATTTTCTGGTGGTGTCTTTATATGTAGAGGATCATGTCATCTGCAAACAGTAAGAGTTTTACTTCTTCTTTTCCAATATGGATTCCTTTTATTTCTTTTTCTTCTCTGATTGCTGTGGCTAAAACTTCCAAAACTATGTTGAATAGTAGTGGTGAGAGTGGGCACCCTTGTCTTGTTCCTGACTTCACGGGAAATGCTTTCAAATTTTCGCCATTGAGGATAATGTTTGCTGTCGGTTTATTATATATGACTTTTATTATGTTGAGGTATGTTCCTTCTATGCCTGCTTTCTGGAGAGTTTTTATCATAAATGGAGGACACCCCATTTTCATAAACTTTCTTGGGGAGGGGAAGACCCTGGCTCTAAAAGAAACATTCTGGTGTCCTACACAGGAGTCCACAGTCACATTTCAGGTCTGCTGCTCCGCTACTTAGAGTACATTAAGGGTGGACCCATTAGGTCTTTCCAAACAAAAAAACAACAAATCCCACTTGTTTAACTTGTGTGTCCAGAAGCCAGACATTTCTACTCCACATGTATAGGCCTGGGGGCTCATGAGCAATCAGTTGTACAGTGATGTTTATAATCAGTGTCCTTCTGATGTATTGGTATATGGGACAGGAAGATGATGAGTGTCTTTCCCCCCATTGCCAGTCATCTCCACATAGTCACATTAGCCAGGTCATCTTTTCATGGAGGTCCAGAGTAGGACAACACCACCATCTCAATGTAGACCCTGCATTTATACTCATTTTGCTGTGAACACATTGTTGCTGTCCAGTCCTTGGATAGATTTCCTTTGCTTAGGCTAGGAATGAAATGTCAGACTTTCTAACAGGTGCAACACCGGAAAGATGATGACCATTAAGCAAAATACAAGCAGTAACCACAATTGAGGTAATAACACCTGCCTGTGGTTTTGGTTTTGGTCTACAATACAATTCAGAAGACTCAAGTTTTTGTAATATAGGTCTGTGTCCAAAATCACATCAACAGTGGCCAACCAGTTTTACTTTGGATGTCTGAACCACACCTATTCCATTTTTTCAATTGCATGTCCTTTTTCAGTGGCCAAAATAGATGTATAATGCTTGTTCAATGGGTCACAAAGCAGGTCACTCTGTTCAGTAAAATTAAGTTTAACCATGTATAAGCAAGAATGACTTCCCCATACCACCACATATGAAGATTTTCCCCATCATTTTCCCATCTGATTGCAAATCTTTTGATATATCAAAGTATGTGTCCATTGAAGTCAGAGAGAATACTATCTGCCTGCCTGCCCTGGGTTCAGATCATGTCGCTAGGGGCTAGGCCTCCTTTATATTTGCATAGTTATACACTTTGGGGGTAAAACTGATCATAATAAATTCAGAGGTATGTTGATGGGAGATCAGCCCTGGGTGTTCATTGGAAGGACTAATGCTGAAGCTGAAACTCCAATACTTTGGCCACTTCATGCGAAGAGTTAACTCATTGGAAAAGACCCTGATGCTGGGAAGGATTAGGGGCAGGAAGGAAAGGGGATGACAGAGGATGAGATGGCTGGATGGCATTGCCGACTCGATGAACATGAGTTTGAGTAAACTCCGGGAGTTGGTGATGGACAGGGAGGCCTGGCGTGCTGAGATTCATGGGGTCACAAAGAGTCGGACATGACTGAGCGACTGAACTGAACTGAACTTAATGTTGATGAGAAAATATTTTGTAGGCTATACGTTTTAATCATTTACCAAATTGTTACAGAAGCATTGTACATGTGCTGTTAGCAGCAGGCTTAAAGCAATCAATGTTACACATCATGAGTTGTTACACTTTGTGATAACTTCACTAGATAGTTTTCTTTTCCTTCTGAACAGCAGGGCAAATGTGTGGCAAACACAATAGCTTTTATAAATCTAGACCTCAGTTAATAGGACTAGAATTTAATATCTATTAGAACATATTAATTTTCTCTCTAACTTACCCTCACTTCCAAACAGCCAAATCAAGACTAAACTGTTGCAAAAGAAGTCTGGCCTGTTGAAAGCATAGACTCTCCCAAATTGGCTGTGGTGGAATTCCTCAGGAATCTCAAACTGAACTCTCAAAAGGCATCTCAACATCAGGAAAGCCTTGCCAAAAGCCTGCCGTCAGGCCCTGCCTCAGGTGATTTCCCTCTTCTGTGCTGCGCTGTGCTTAGTCACTCATTCGTGTCCGACCCTTTGTGACCCCATGGACTGTAGCCTGCCAGGCTCCTCTGTCCATGGGATTCTCCAGGCAAGAGTACTGGAGTGGGTTGCCATGCCCTCCTCCAGTTCCCTCTTCTAGACTTCCCCCAAATTTTGAGATTCCCACACACACCTGGAGACAGTCTTTCCCATTCACCTGCTAAGTGTGCTCAGAACCCAAGAGTCTCCAGTCTCTGAAGGGACAAGGCAGAGAGAAGTGTTTCAATTCTACCCACAGGTGTAGTTTACCAAATTGTCACAGGGTGTAACTAATTTGCCTTTTCATACTGTTCATGGGGTTCTGTCAGACCTCCCCACCATGACCCATCCGTCTTGGGTGGCCCCACATGGCATGGCTTAGTGTCATTGAGTTAGACAAGACTGTGGTCCTGTGATCAGATTGGCTAGTTTTCTGTGATTATGGTTTCAGTGTGTCTGCCCTTTGATGCCCTCTTGCAACACCTACCGTCCTACTTGGGTTTCTCTTACCTTGGGCGTGGGGTATCTCTTCACGGCTGCTCCAGCAAAGCGCAGCCGCGGCTCCTTACCTTGGCCAAGGGGTATCTCCTAACAGTCACCCCTCCTGACCTTAAACGTGGAGTAGCTCCTCTGGGCCCTCCTGCGCCCACACAGCCACCGCTCCTTGGACGTGGGGTTGCTCCTCTTGGCTGCCACAAGATGGGAATACCAGACCATCTGACCTGTCTCTTGAGAAACCTGTATGCAGGTCAGGAAGCAACAGTTAGAACTGGACATGGAACAACAGACTGGTTCCAAATAGGAAAAGGAGTACGTCAAGGCTGTATATTGTCACCCTGCTTATTTAACTTATATTCAGAGTACATCATGAGAAACGCTGGGCTGGAGGAAGCACAAGCTAGAATCAAGATGGCCGGGAGAAATATCAATAACCTCAGATATGCAGACAAAACCACCTTTATGGCAGAAAGTGAAGAGAAACTAAAAAGCCTCTTGATGAAAGTGAAGGAGGAGAGTGAAAAAGTTGGCTTAAAGCTCAACATTCAGAAAACTAAGATCATGGCATCTGGTCCCATCACTTCATGGGAAATAGATGGGGAAACAGTGGAAACCGTGTCAGACTTTATTTTTGGGGGCTTTAAAATCACTGCAGATGGTGATTGCAGCCATGAAATTAAAAGATGCTTACTCCTTGGAAAGAAAGTTATGACCAACCTGGATGGCATATTAAAAAGCAGAGACATTACTTTGCCAACAAAGGTCCATCTAGTCAAGGCTATGATTTTCCCAGTAGTTATGTATGGATGTGAGAGTTGGATGGTGAAGAAAGCTGAGAGCCGAAGAATTGATGCTTTTGAACTGTGGTGTTGAAGAGGACTCTTGAGAGTCCCTTGGACTGCAAGGAGATCCAACCAGTTCATCCCAAAGGAGATCAGTCCTGGGTGTTCATCGGAAGGACTGATGCTGAAGCTGAAACACCAATACTTTGGCCACCTCATGGGAAGAGCTGACTCATTGGAAAAGACCCTGATGCTGGGAGGGATTGGGGGCAGGAGGAGAAGGGGACGACAGAGGATGAGATGGCTGGATGGCATCGCCGCCTCGATGGACATGAGTTTGAGTAAACTCTGTGAGTTGGTGATGGACAGGGAGGCCTGGCATGCTGCGATTCATGGGGTCGCAAAGTCGGACACGACCGAGCAACTGAACTGAAGTGAACTGAACTGTAACTAACTTTAGGGGAAGGGCTTCCCCATATCTGGAAAATACAAATCAAAACCAGTAATGTTCCAGACGAAAACCATAAAAATTTTGATCATATTCACCAGTTGACTTGTCATATTCACCAATCCTCTTGTTAATTTTTCATGAAGCCATTAAGTATTCCCTTAGGATTCTTTAATTTTTTTTTAAGGATTCTTTAATTTTTAACCCAGTTTAGAAGTCGGAGCTGAAATTTTCAGAGACCTCTGTTTGTCAAAAGGTCCTTCCCATGAATTTCCCTGAAGCACTTTTGCAAAAGCATCAAAATACAGCTGTCTATTAAGTGACAAAAGACTTAACAAGTCAGGATTAAACCTATGATTACCAAGTAATCAATAAAGAAACTTGGTTACAGTAATTAGAATTATGACTGGTTATAATCTTGGCTCTTAAAAACCTTAAATCTCTGGCAAAAACCAAGAAGCAATTGTAATTGTAAAGTAATTGTAAACTGTGAAGTAATTGTAAACTGTTTATAGTACCAGCATTGTATGTGCATGCATGCATGCTCAGTCGTTTCTGACTCTTTGTGGCCCCATGGACTGTAGTCCACCAGGTTCCTCTGTCCATGGGATTTCCCAGGCAGGAATAGTGGAGTGTGTTGCCATTTCCTACTCCAGGGGATCTTCCTGACTCAGGGATTAAACCTGAGTGTCCTGAAGCTCTTGTGTTTGCAAGTGGATTCTTTACAACTGAGCCACCTGGGAAACCCTAATTGAAAACCTTATGCTTTAGTCTTCCTCTTCTAAGAAGGCAAAAGTAGGTCAACTTAGACCCACCCAGCAATTAATGTTCCAATATTTTATCCTATTTGAAATGACCCAGGTAGTCAATGAATTATCTTAATTTGGTTTAGTTACAAGTTGCCAAAATCTGGAGAAAGTATTATATAGATAGCTATTCCCCAAACATAACTATTCCTACAGTGTTTAAAAAGCATCCCTTCCTCCATTTTCTTCACTCAGGGATCAGATGATTAAAATTCCTCACAGTCCCGGTAGAGGTAGACCATTTAAATCTCAAAGACACAAGAAGAGAAATACCAAATTCCTTCCAGAAAGCTAGCTTCCTCTAATTGCACATGCTAAAACCAATTTTAGAATGTCAAAAGATCCCAATGTGTGTATTTTCAGGGATTTTTTTTTTTCAGTTTTAACAAATAACAGTAGTAGATAGTAATACAAATCAATCACTTATATCACATGCCTCACTTTCAGAGGAACAAAAATCAGCATTTGACATGAAAAGATACTCAACATCATTAATTATTATTAGAGAAACTCAAAACTACAATGAGGTACCACTTCACACTGGTCAGAATAGCTATCATCAAAAAATTTACAAATAACAAATGCTGGAGAGGGTGGGGAGAAAAGGGAACCCTCCTACACTATTGGTGGAAATGTAGATTGGCACAGCCACTATGGAAAACAGTATGGATGGTCCTCAAAAAACTATTAACAAGAGAATTGCCATATACAACAATCCAACTCCTGGGCACATATCCAGACAAAACTATAATTAGGACAATATTTGCATGCCTACATTCATGTCAGCACTATTCACAATAGGTAAGCCACAGAAACAACCTAAATATCCAATGACAGATGAATGGATAAAGATGTGGTCCACACATACAATGGAATACTACTCAGCCATTAAAGAATCAAATTGCCGGCAGGTAGCTACCTATGGGCAGAGAAACAGGGGTGGGGGCCAGGTGGCAGAAACCAGCATCTTGTAAACAGTGGGTGATCCATAGGCAGACAAAGGAAAGCAGGAACCTTCAGACTGACAGGAAACCACATATTTTGGGTGATAACCACACATTTCGCATGATAAGGATCTGAATAGTAGACAAACAAAGGTGGGAAAAGATGGGAATCTCCTGCTCCAAATGTAACCTTTTGCTTAATGTGCTCTCATTATGATAACCTTAGCCTTACATGTATGTGCTCAGTCACTCAGTTGTGTCTGTCTGTCTGTGACTCCATGGACTGTAGCTGGCCAGCTTTCTCTGTCCATGAAATTTCCCAGCAAGAATCCTGAAGTGGGTTGCCATTCCCTTCTCTAAGAGATCTTCCCGACTCAGGGATCAAACCCACATTTCTCGTGTCTCCTGCATTGGCAAGAGAATTCTTTATACCACTGGGCCTCCTGGAAATCCTTCCTTAGAGATAAGAAGTACTCACAATGTACGGATGCCATGACACTTCTGATCTAAGCTAAATAAAGACACAAATCCATCCTCCCCTTGGGAAAATCCATCCCCTGGGATGAATATCAAGGAAGAAGACCCCCAAATTCCTTCCCCAGTGAATATTCTGCCTCTTCATCTGGATACCCCTCATAACCCACTTGCCAAAGAAACCAGCTCAGCAGCTCCTCACATCTGGCTGTCCCTCCTCTACACTCCTCAGCTGGCTTTCCCTCTGTGAGTGTATCCTTGCTTAAATAAACTTTCTCTTTAACTCTCTGCTTCATCTCTGAATTCTTTGAGGACGAAAAAGAATCTTAAATTCACCGGCAACAAAATAATTCCATTTGCAGCAAATGGATATGGTGTCACTTATATGTGGAATATAAATTATGACACCAATGAACTTATCTATGAAACAGAAAAAGACTCACACACATAGAGAACAGATGTGTGGTTGCAAGGGGGAGGGACAGATTTGGGAGTTTGGGGTTCACAGATGCAAACTGTTATGTATATAATGAACAAACAACAAACTCTTACTGTGTAGCACAGGGCAGTATATTCAATATCCTGTAATAAGCCCTAGTGGAAAAGATTATGAAAACAAATATATAATACATGTGTGTATATATGTATATATATACACACACACATATGTATATAGGTGAAACATTTTGCTGCACAGCAGAAATAAACACATTTAAAATCAACATTTCAATAAAATAAATTAAAAAAAAAAAAGAATTGGCGCTTAAGATAACCGTCACCTCAGCTGTTAGCTCAGCCTCTGAGGTTTTAATTTAAAAATCAACAGCCAAAAATAAGGTACCCATAGGTACATGGGTTTATTTCTGGGCCTTCTATCTTGTTTCATTGGTCTATATTTCTATTTTTGTGCCAGTACCATACTGTCTTGATGACTGTAGCTTGGTTGTATAACCTGAAGTCAGGAAGCTTGATTCCTCCAGCTCCATTATTCTTTCTCAAGACTGCTTTGGCTGTTCAGGGTCTTTTGTGTTTCCATGAGAAAGATAAACACCATATTGTAACACATATATACGGAATCTAGAAAAATGGTACTGAAGAATTGCAACAGTGGAGAAACAGACATAGAGAATAGACTTACCGACATGGGGAGAGGGGAAGAGAGGATGAGATGTATTGGAAAGAGTAACATGGAAACTTACATTACCATATGTAAAATAGATAGCCAATGGGAATTTGCTGTGTGGTTCAGGAAACTCAAACAGGGGCTCTGTATCAACCTAGAGGGGTGGGATGGGGAGGGAGATGGGAGGGAGCTTCAAAAGGGAGGGGGTATATGTATGCCTATGGCTGATTCATGTTGAGGTTTGACAGAAAATAGCAAAATTCTATAAAGCAAGTATGCTTCAATAAAAAATAAATTAATTTAAATAAAATCAACAGCCAGCCCCCAGTTGCAGTCAATTCTCTTTTCCCAGTGTGATGACAGCCACCACAATGCCCTTAAGGACTATAGCATTCTGTGAATTCTCTGTACTCTCTTGGTGGCCCCCACTCATCAAGGACTGCCACCACAGGACCCCACATAGTGGTGAACAGTCACCCTGGGGATTATCCCCTCAAATTTCAGGCCTCACATGCTAGTGGTCAGCCCCACAATGTTCCATTCCCCATCCTTATTTCCCAGTACCTACCACTGGATCTCCTAGGTGCTCTGTCAGTTGAGCTGTCTTCTCCCCCTGCCCACCTCGGCCCATGAGGCCTGTACTTGTCCAGCTTCAAAACTGAAGAAAGAGCCCAGAGTCAGCAAGAGAAACATCCATAATGCAATAAATGGAAGAGCTCACATGTCGGAAGCCAGGTCCTGGAGCAACATGCTATTGTGTGTGGCAGAGGAGCAGGACACGGTGGCAGTCTTGGCTCTCAGGGGAAGGGGAGGTTACTAGTTACAGGGGGAGTAGACATCTAGTTGGCTCGTTGGTTACCAGGGAAACTAGCAGAGGGGCACACCCCTCTCCACATCTTTGATAAGCTATTAAGGTGAAGCTGTTCTGATTTAAGAGTTAGAATAATCACCAGTTGGGGCTGGGGCAAATCAGTAGAAAGGTCACCCGTGTGAGTAGGATGAGGGTGAAGCAGGCATCGGTTGATCAGGTTATGAAGAGAGCAAGAGAACAGCCACCTCCGGTGGCCTGACCTTACACTAATGAGAGCTTGTGGGCATGTGCGTGCACACTCGGTCTTGTCCGACTCTTTACAACCCCATGGGCTGTAACCCACCAGGCTCCTCTGTCCATGAAATTTTCCAGATAAGAATACTGCTGGGGGTTGCTATTTCCTACTCCAGGGGACCTTCCCAACCAAGGGATCAAAGAAAACTAAGTCTATGCAAAAACCTGCAGGTGGATATTTATAGGTTTTTATTCATAATTGCTAAAACTTGGAAGCAATATGATGTGGAAACAACTGGTACATCCAGACCACAGAATATTATTTATCGCTAAAAAGAAATGAGGGCTTTCCTGGTGGTTCAGTGGTAAAGAATCCACCTGTGATGCAGGAGATGCAGGGTTCAATCCCTGGGTCAGGAAGATCCTCTGGGGAAGGAAATGGCAACCCACTCCAGTATACTTGCCTAGAGAATTCCATGGACAGAGGAGCCTGGTGGGCTACAGTGCATGGGGCCATAAAAGAGTGGAGGCATGACTTAGGGAATGAGCAACAACAACAAAGAAATGAACTCTCAAGCCACTAAGAGACATGAAAAAAATTTTTTTCTCTTTTCAGTATTTATTTATAAGCATCACTATGAACAAATCTAGTGGAGGTGACGGAATTAGAGTTGAGCTATTTCAAATCCTAAAAGATGACACTGTTAAAGTGTTGCACTCAATATGCCAGCAAATTTGAAAAATTCAGCAGTGGCCATAGGACTGGAAAAGGTCAGTTTTCATTCCGATCCCAAACAAAGGCAATGCCAAAGAATGCTCAAACTACCGCACAGTTGTACTCATCTCACAAGCTAGCAAAGTAATGTTCAAAATTCTCCAAGCCAGGCTTCAACAGTACATGAACTGAGAACTTCCAGATGTTCAAGCCGGATTTAGCAAAGGCAGAGAAAGGAGAGATCAAATTGCCAACATCTGCTGGTTCATCGAAAAAGCAAGAGAGTTCCAGAAAAACATCTACTTCTGCTTTTTTGACTTCACCAAAGCCTTTGAGTATGTGGATCACAACAAACTGTAGGAAATTCTCGAAGAGATGGGAATACCAGACCACCTGACCCTGCCTCCTGAGAAATCTGTATGTAGGCCAGGAAGCAACAGTTAGAACTGGACATGGAACAACAGACTGGTTCCAAATCGGGAAAGGAGTACGTCAAGGCTGTATATTGTCACCCTGCTTATTTAACTTAATGCAGAGTACATCATGAGAAATGCCAGGCTGGATGAAGCACAAGCTAGAATCAAGATTGCCAGGAGAAATATCAATAACCTCAGATATGCAGATGACACCACCGTTATGGCAGAAAGTGAAGAACTAAAGAGCCTCTTGATGAAAGTGAAAGAAGAGTGTCAAAAAGTTGGCTTAAAACTCAACATTCAGAAAACTAAGATCATGGCATCCAGTCCAATCACTTCATGACAAATAGATGGGGAAACAAAGGAAACAGTGAGAGATTTATTTTTGGGGGGCTCCAAAGTCACTGCAGATGGTGACTGCAGCCATGAAATTAAAAGACGCCTGGTCCTTGGAAGAAAAGCTATGACCAACCTAGACAACATAGTAAAAAGCAGAAACATTACTTTGCCAACAAAGGTCCAGCTAGTCAAAACTATGGTTTTTCTAGTAGTCATGCATGGATATGAGAGTTGGACTATAAAGAAAGCTGAGCACCGAAGAATTGATGATTTTGAACTGTGGTGTTGGAGAAGACTCTTGAGAGTCCCTTGGACTGCAAGGAGATCCAACCAGTCCATCCTAAAGGAAATCAGTCCTGAATATTCATTGGAAAGACTGATGCTGAAGCTGAAACTCCAATATTTTGGCCACCTGATGCGAAGAACTGACCAATTGGGAAATACCCTGATGTTGGCTGGGAAAGATTGAAGGCAGGAGGAGAAGGGGACCACAGAGGATGAGATGGTTGGATGGCATCACCGACTCTATGGACATGAGTTTGAGCAAGCTCTGGGAGTTGGTGATGGGCAGGGAAGCCTGGTGTGCTGCAGTCCATGGGGTCACAAGGAGTCAGACATGACTGAGCAACTGGATTCACTAACTAGGACTTAGATGCAGCATGCAGACTCTTAGTTGCAGCATGTGGGATTTAGTTCCTTTACCAGGGATAGAACCCAAGCCTCTGCATTGGGAACATGGAGTCTTAGCCACTGGACCACCAGAGTTCAGTGCATATTACTAAGGAAAAGAAGTTGATCAAAAAGGTCTACACAGTATAATATTCCAACTATCTGACATTATAAGGCAAAACTATGGAGATAGTAAAGTCTGCAGTGACCAGGAATCAGGAAGGAGTGGGGATGAAGAGGCAGAGTGCAGAGGATTTTTAGGATACTGAAACTACTCTGTATGATAACTCTGTATGATACTACAATGGTGAAAACAAGTCATTATATATTTGTCAAAACCCAAAGAGTGAAGAAAGAAAAAAAAATTATGTATGACATGAGTGAACCCTAATGTAAACTGTGGACTTTGAATGATAATGATGTGCCAATATAGGTTCATTGATTGTAACAAATGTACCACTATGGAAAGATGATAATAGGGAAGATTCTTCATGTGTGGGGATCAGGATTATATGGGTACTGTCTGTACTTTTGTTTAATTTTGCTGTGAACCTAAGACTGCCTTAAAAATAAAATTTATAATAAAAAATGAAATGGCCTGGCTAAGTTGTCTAGGGAAGTATTCTGGTAAAAAAAAAATCCACAAAATTATTTAGTTTCTTAGAATTTTGGAGATACATTTCCATAAAACATAAAACTATAATGTAAAGAGATAAGGAAACACATAGCTTAGTTTCATATAGATTTGCAGTTGAATTCACAATTTATACTATAAAAGATCATAAGAAATTATTAGCTCTTCCTAAAAATAAGGGGGGGGGGCGGACTTCAGGTAAGCACTTGAAACAAAACTAATACACAAACCAATCTTGCAAATGTCACCAGAAAGTTGAGTAGAGTTGAAAAGAAATTTGAGCTGACATTTGAGGTAAGGTTTGTGATTTAAGGTTCAGATTGGAAATGGTTGATCATGTTTTCTTCTATATTTGATCCCAGTGGAATTAAGCCGTAGGTGATGGGGTGCTTTTAACTTGTTTTTCAGCTTTATACATTTTCTGAGCCAAGGAGCTACAAATCAAATCAGAACCATCCTGGATGCTAATGAAAAAATGCTTCTTCCATTCAAGAAAAGATACTGTGGAGGGTAAACAATTATTGAACATTTTGGGGGGAGTTTTGAGCAGTTTCTTGTTCTTAACCTTTCTCTCCCTTCATATAGAGTCCCTTGGGCTTCCCAGGTGGCTCAGCAGTAAAGAATCTTCCTGCCGTGCAGGAGTCACAGGGGACACAGGTTCGATCCCTGGGCTGGGAAGATCCCCTGGAGGAGGGCATGGCAACCCACTCCAGTATTCTTGCCTGGAGAATCCCATACCGAGGAGCCTGGTGGGCCAGTCCATGGGGTCTCGAAGAGTCAGACACGACTGACACATACAGTCACTCACACAGAATTCTGTTATTTTCTTCTTGGATAAGACTAGTGGATGATGATGTAAAAGTATAAAGTGCTAAGGCTTTGGAATTATCAGAGCAGATTGGTATCCTCAGCTATGTATATTTTTATTCATAGGCCAGTACACAAGCCATTTTCTCTTCTTTCTTCAGATCTCATCATCTAGAACTATGTAGAAAATGCTTAAATTCATTTGGTTACGGTTCATTCAGTGATTATTTATTTAGCACTTATTATGTGTGAAGTGCTTTTCTGGCATATAATACTAAGCAAAAGAATCACTTTGCCCTCATGGAGCTTATTACTGACTAGAAGAGATGGACATTAATAATAACAAAAATTGACTAAGGGCTAGGAAAAGGCAATGTATAAGAGAGAATAATAAGAATCCAGCTATGAGAAATCAGAGATAACTGCCCTAAGGAAGTGAAAATTAAGCTGTAATCAAATAATAAATAGAAGTTATATGGTGAAAAAGGGCAGGAAAGAGCATTCCAGGCAGAAAACATTTAGTTAAATATGTTGGCATAGACAGAGCTTAATATGAGTTTACTGTCAACTTGTAACAATAAATAATAGAATAATTGCTTACACAAATGCCACAACTGATTTTCCACTGAATATGTATTTTAAGCTCCAAAATTATTAAATTGGCTCTGTTCAGGAGATGAGATCACAAGTGAGTTTTCTTTTTCTTTCTTATTTTTCTAAGCATAGTTGAAATACTTTCATATTATAGGAATATTTTACAAAAACAAAACAAAACAAATTGTGTTACCCCTATTGTGTTTTCCAAATACCTTGCATCCTTGCAGTTTTTCCCATTCAACACCTTATTTTCAATCAACATAAGCTGATTTTTCTCAAAAATGCTGCCTTGTTTAAAAGGGCCCCATGTATAACTTAGGCCATTCTTGGCAAGTGGACAGCCTTATAAGGGAAAGGGGTGCTATACCCTGAGAGGGACCTCTCGACCAGTCAGAATGCTCATTATCAGTCCAATTATCCCCTGATAATTGGCCTGCCAGTGGGAATAATAGGCTGGGATGATTTAACTCAGGGCTGACATAGTCACAGCATCCTACACACTGCATTCTAAACTTCTTAACTTTTCCTTAAATAATGGAAGAGTCTGATTCTAGCTGTTAGAATACTTTATTTGCTCAACATTTAGCTTCCTGTGAGCACTGAAGAACCACTCTGAGGAGACCCAAGCAATGTGCCTTGTGTGTACAAAACTTTGCAGTGTTGGCAATAAATCTTATGTAACGTCCAGCTTTCTTATTTTGTCTCTATACAACATTTTCCAAAAAGACAAGTCTCTCTTCTTGGACTCTGTGAAATTTAGTCATAGGATAACACTCTTAGAATGGAGTCACTTGGCTTGTAAATGCTTACCAGCATTTCAACACTTCTAGATGGCTGGCTGATGTCCAAATGAGTCTAGGGACTGGCCAAGGAGAGGAATCGTGATGGAATTTTACAGAGGATAGGGTATTTGCTTTTGTGTGTTTCTTGAAATAATTAGGTTGAATTAGGTTCCACTCATGGCATAGTGTTCTAAACTTTCCAATTTGAGATTCAGAGGTCCTCACTTTTTCAATATCTTGTACTCCTGAAATTTGTTAGCAGGATAAGGATATTTGCATCCTTTAGGTCTCTTGTTTTATAGTTGCATAAATTTATCTGTTTAATAAATAATTCACACACTGGCCAGAAACCAAGTGGACAAACTGTACTCACTAACCCTTTAATACTTGGCCCCTTTGTATAATGACCCAGCCCCATTATTAGATAATGAAAGAGTGTATGAGAAAGTGGGAGATTATTTATGATGGAAACAAAATGAAACTAATGGGACAAGATTTGAAAGCTGTGATGCATGAAAGGTGCTATGCAGGCTGCTCTGGCACCATGACAAATAGAGATAAAGGCTCAGTGGGAAGCAACAGTGTGAACATGACTATGAAGAAGAAAGAATGGATTTCCTGAATGAATCCTTGCCATCTGGTGTTTGTTTAATACACAATGAAGGTCAAATGGCTACTGATCCTTTTTTCTATAGTCCAGTGACTACAAGTATGAGAGGAATCAATGAGTTTATCGATATGTCTGGAAATGACTCACCATATGATCTGATTGAGTCAATAAAACTGAAGCAACTTGTCATTACTCTTTCAAATGTGGTTTGGATCTATAACTACAATTCTGTGTTTTTAAAGCCAATTTGCTAGATCAAATGTGACTGGCACTTTTTTCGAGATTAATATTTTGAAGCATTTAATTTTATAGGTATGAATGATTAACAGGAAAGGTCAGAAGGAAAGTTTCTCAGAAAGCTGAATGTTCCTCCTATTTTCCAATAGAGCTGTTAAACATTTGTTCCAGTTGATTGGTGGTGGATTAAAAAAAATTCCCTCCCCCCCCACCGCTTTGTCTTTCCTCGGTACAAGACTGATTACACACTTATTTTATGTAAACATTCCCAGGGGACATTTTGACTTTGGGTGAAATATGTTTATTAAGCATTATATGTATACAGAATATGCTTTTGTAGGCAAAAAGATGTTTAATAAGCATTATATGTAAACAGCATATATGCTTTGGGGAACTCACGTGTAAGTTGCACATATTATTTTGTATAACATTCTCTTTCTTGCAGATTATTCTAGTAATGCAGTGCCACAGTATGATCCTGGAACTCTTACCCTCTTCTGTTGAAGCTGCAGGGTTTTCTGTTGAGTTCTTTTCTAAAGACTAAAATAAAAGATACTTTTCTCACATTAATATTTCTCAGCTGCCATGAAAACAGGGATAGGAGAAGCCAAAAATAGAGAAGCCAGCTGTGGGAGGCTGCTTTTTTTTTTCCAGGACAACTCAGAAAATTCTTTCAAATTCATTCCATAAAGAGTGTGTTAATGCAAATAGTGTTTCACGTGCCTGCATGCTATATTTTAAAAGCTGATACACACTCAGTTGTGACACAGTGACTGTTATCTGGCTGTTGTAGAGGTAGTAGAATTGTGAAGTTTGCCTCTGGGGTAGATCCATTTAGTATTCTTTATCTCTTCTCTTTTTGAAAAAACTCTTTACTGAAGCCAGTTAATTAAAATAAAAGTGGGGCGATAGTGAAAAAAATTTTTTTCTCTTCTTCCTCCAGTACTCTGTTTTATTCTAGATGTTACACAGTCTGTTGGTGTTTTGACTTTCTTCCCCTGAGCATAAAGGTATTACATGTTCTCCTGACTACATAAAAGAAAAAACAAAAATGAGTTACCTAGTGTGCAGAAGTCATATACTGGGGCCTTTACTTTTTTCTTTTTTTTTTTTTTTTACTTAACTGAGATAATAGTGTAAATACAATTTTATAAATTTGATTATTTTTTGCTTAACATTGTATCCAAGTATTTCATGTTCATGAAGCCTTTTCTGATAATCTCACATCCAGGTAGACCAGTCCCCCCCTTTCTCTGTGTTCCCACTGTGCTCTGATGTTATATCCTAATATAAGTACTTTTAGCATTGGTTTGTGTTTGGGTTTCTCTGGTGGCTGCAATGCAGGGACCCAGCTTTGATCCCTGGGTCAGAAAGATCCTTTGGAGAAGGGAATGGCTACCTATTCCAGTACTCTTGACTGGAGAATTCCATGGACAGAGGAGCCTGGTGGGCTACAGTCCATGGGGGTTGAAAAGAGTCAGACACGACTGAAGCAAGTTAGCACACATGCACGCACACATATATTGTGAAATACTTGCCACAATAAAGTTGGCTAACACATCCAGGCTGACACATAATCACCATTTTGTGTGTGTGTGTGGAGGGGGTGGTGACTTTCAATCTACTCTTATAACCACTTTAAGGTATTTAATGCAGTATCGTTATTTATTGTTGACATACTGTACATTAGATACCCAGAATTTATTCATCTGATAGCCAAAAGTTGGGCTTTCCTGGTGGCTCAGGCAGTAAAGAATCTGCCTGTAATGCGAGAGACCTGGGTTCAGTCCCTGGGTTGGGAAGATCCCCTGGAGGAGGAGGGCATGGCAACCCACTCCAGTATTCTTGCTTGGAGAATCTCCATGGACAGAGGAGCCTGGTGGGCTACAGCCCATGGGGTCTCAAAAAGGTGGATATGACTGAGTGATTAAGAACAGAACAGCATAGTTCAAAGCTGGTATGCTTGAACCAACATGCTCCTATTTCCCCAACACCTCAGCCCCTGGCAACCACCATTCTAATCTGTTTCTGTGTGTGGCTTTGTTAGATTCCACATATAAGTGAAATCATACAGTATTTGTTTTTCTCTGACATTTTAGCTAGCATAATGTCCTCAAGGGCGATCCATGTTGTTATAAAAGGCAAGACTCACTTCTTTTGGATGTTAACTGGCCACCACTTAAAGGGTCATATACATTCAGAGGCTCTTTAGTAGCAAATGCCAACAAGATAGATTGACAGATGGACAAGAGCTATGGGTACTCTGCTTATTTATACTTTGAGATAACTTAGAAGATAGCTGGATTCAATTGGGAATCACAAATTTAAGAGTATAGAAATGACTTTCAGGTTAATTGTCTTGGGTTTTCTCAAGGTGAAAGGTGCAACAGAAATGTAAAAATGTGAATACTGTTATTATATTTTCTGTTATCAGCCAATAACTTTACCTCTTATGACTCATTTATTCAAAAGTTGGCATAAAACTAAGGAGCAGTTCTATATTCAACTTTGAATTTTAAAAAAAATTGGGATTTATTCAGCATAAATAAACATCATATATATATATTTTTTTTCTTCAAATCCATGAATTTTAACGGTATGGCTATTTTGCCTGCTGTTCTTTTTAGAAACAAAAAAATATGTGGGTACATATTGTTTTAACAGACGGATGTTGGGATTATGCAAATAACTAGTAATTTTAACTATAGGAAATTTTTATTATGTCTCTACTATGCTTGCATGTCATTTTTTAGTATGTGATTCACTAGATAAAAATATGGTTCTTCATCTATTTTCCATGTCTCCTTTTCCTTTGAATAATAAAGATAGGCATTAAAATATATATAACATATATTTAATGTATCTCTCCTGAAAATCATGTATGTATACCTTCAAAGAAATAACTTGATATCAAACATCTTGGCAAAAATAATTGCCTGAATCACTAGATTCTAGAAATTCTCCATGTACTAGAAATGCTATTATTTTACTAAAATACTACCTTCTCAGTTAATTTCCCATCTTCTTCCACTGCTCTTGATACCCAGTATAAACTAAGAAGAAAATTTCCTGGTCTTAAGGACATTTAGGAGTTCATAGTCTCCCATAAAAACCAATTACAAGAGAAAGATATAGTTTATTTATACTTACGAGATTGAATTTTGTTAAAACTGATACCTGTTTCCTTAAGCCCATCCTGAAGAAATTTATATCTGAATTATGGGTTATTAATTTGTCACATTGAAAAGCCACAAAGGTTATCACTTCCACTTTATATTATCAAATTTTTTTTTTTTTTTTTAGCCACACCACAGGGCCAGTGGGATCTGAGTTTCCCAACAAGGAACCGAACCTGAGCCCCTGGCAGTGAAAGGTTGGCATCTCTGCTTCTCACTGAACCACAGGGAATTCCTTAGATTACCATTGATTTGGGCTACCAGTACCCTTATGCTTCCCTGTGAAAATACTTTATTTAAGGTTACATTTTCTCAAAAAGTTTCTGTACAAGATACATCAGAAATACACTTATTAGTTTGTTGTATTATTACTGTTATTATTATTACTATTACTTTTCTCCTGGGCTAGCCCCAAAGCTGAAAGCTTCAAGGTTTTACACCCTGGAGAGAATTATCAGTAAGGGAGTCTGATTACTTCCCCTTATAGTTCTGTGCAACCTGACTCCTTAAGTGGTTGCTGATGATTCTATGGTTGGAAGGAAAAGTCTGCAGGCCTGGCTGATTAGAACCAGACTGGTGAATGCTAGACGTGTAGTGTGGAAAAAGCTAAATATTAACCCAGAATTTTTACACTGAGTAAATCTGAACTCTCTGACTTATGTGGACATTTTCAGACCCACCTACACCTAGTCCAGCATCGTAATCCATTTCTTTTACATTTTTTTTTAGGACTGAGAAATGAATAGGAAACTCAGTGGTGTGAGGAATATTTGAAACACTAGACTTCTAAGGGCATTCTAATTAATTTGGTCTAACTAGGGTAAAACAAACCTTTATTTTCAAAATGTCTGTTTTTCAACAAATAAAATTTGGTGCATGTCAACTAATTACTTAATTCTTAAAATTTTTACTAAAAAAGTAAGCTGTACATGATCCAAATCTCTGAGCTACCATTCAAGTCTCCTCTGTGCTATGAAGTGAACTACTGGTCTGTGGATATTTAGAGTATAGGGATGTGATGATAACAAGGATGCACTTTCCCTTTGCTCTGAAATTCCATTTTCTCTCTTTCTCTGAGTGGTATTGACTTAAAGAGTTAATTTGCTGTGTATTTAAAAAAAATATTAAAAGTTAACTGTCTCAAATGCCAAAAAAAGTGTGCATGTATTATTGTATTTTTGAATACTCTCTTAGGTAGTCAACTGAGAACTTGGCAAGTAATATATCTCTTCTGAAAATCATTTCACTTAGCTTTTGGACAGAAATTCCTGAGAGCTTTGTTAGAGGGAATGGTAAATCTCATCTTAGGCTGAGGTTGAAATAAAGGATATTTCTCTCTGGCAAAAATATATATTTCAGTAGCTCTTAGTCTGCCTGATGTTTGCTCGGCTAGGATCCCACCTAATGGGCAAGTAACAAAACCAGCAGAGGGAAATTCTAACAGCACAAAAGGTTTGAGGAGGAAGATGGCCAGAGAGGATCAGATAATTAACCCCAAGAAGTTGGGTTCAGTGCCTTTATTGGGGAGATTAGAGAGATAAAATTAAGGTCATTTCTCTTGTATAGAAGAAGACAGAGGGGTCAAGAACTTAGAAACATGGAGAGGGAAGAGAAGGAGAAAGGACAGGGTGCTACTCTTCATTTCCTGCTTTCTGACAAAGGTCAAAATGATGGCACTTCTGAACTTTGAAGAGATGATCTTTCTTTATTGAGATTAAGTTCCCAAAGTCGCACTCAATGAACTTCCTGAAAGTAGCAATGAGCGCTTCAGAATGAACTTCTAAAGCACAGGGGTCCTTGACTCCTTGCAGAAAGTTTCCCAGCTTAACTAAGCGGTAGAGAACTACTGTGGATAATCAATCCATTGACCCAAACCGTCTCAAGCAATACAGTCTAGCTATAGACAACTTATAAGGATTTAACCTCTCAAAATGTCAAAAGGCATCATCAAGCATAAAAATAATACATTTTCTGAGCCAAATATATCAACAGTATCTATTCAATAATATAAAAAAAACTTAAATTCAGAGGGTAAAATGATCTTTTTCTACGTCATGTACCTGTTTTACCTACCATAGCAGAGGAATTGTTTTTTGGCACAACTGCAGAAAGTCCAAGTATTTTTCACAATAAATACCTCCACAATCCAATGGGGGCAGACATGACTGTGGAATGAAAATCCACATGATGACATATGAGAGATAATATTCAATTTGATTTAAAGACCCATTCTCATTTTATTCTGACCACTATTAAAGCCTTTTAAAAACTATTAATACAATCTGGCCATGGAGAAACTTGGCAATATTCTTTCTGAGCTCTCATAAGTCGTTCTTTATGTATATACCAGATACATAATTGTAACATATTCTATTTCATGATATTGAAATTTGTAGTTTCTAACTTAAATAGGACTATAAGGTTCTGAGTAATAAATGTAAATGCCCTTTCCATTTACAAAGATACAGATAAATTTATGTGTATGTATATATCTATGTATATGTATATGCAGGGAGTACAGATTTTAAAATACTAACACATTCTGATTACTACATTTTTAATTGTCCCTTCTATATCATAGCACTATAGAGTTAGATCTTAAGAATTAGCTACTATATTTGTAAGAAAAATTGCAAAAAGTTTGGAAATCCATACAATTGAAAAATATATTTTCCCTCAACAAATTTGAATGCGAACAAACTTAGGAATTTTACACATCTTTGGATTCCAGTGACACCAACAGCTACAAATCAGGTTTCTTCCCTGCTTTGTTTGGGGTTTATGCAAACTGAGTTAATATAGCTCATCATTTTTCACTCAGGGAAATTTTATGACTTCATTTTTAGAAATGAACTCAAATGCAGTTCTCCCTTGATTGAGTGACTAAGGCAGTGACTTTACCATGGTATATTGTGGAGGAGAAAAAAAAATAATCGATGAGTCACAGAAAGTTTTGATGAAAGCACAGATTTTATTCCACATAGTGATTCATTTGTGACTTTTCTCTCTCTTTGCTTACTTGAAGTATTTCATTCCCCCTCACTCAAAGCAAGGAGAAAAAGGGCTGAAAAATATGTCTTTACTTTCACTGTAAAAAAGACAGAGAAGGACCCTACGAGACAGGGTTTTCCTACATGAGTTACATCACAAAGTTCTCAAGTACCCTTTACTTTAAATAATGAAGACAAGGTAATAATTATCATCTAAAATCCAAGTCTTTTTTTCCCAAAGATGTGTAAGAGATGGATTATGATACAATCAAGGACAGCATTGGTGCTCTGCTTCTACTGATATTCTTGAGGTAATTACTGAGCTTGTTTCTGTGTACAGACCAGTCCTCCATCTTCTCTTCATGGCATTATGACAGCCTCCCTGCCTCACTAGCAACTCAAGTTGGCTGATATCTAGGTTAAGCTGTGGGTGTGTGTGGGTGTGTGTGTGTGTGTGTATGTGTGGTGATGATGGTAAACAATTCATAATTTTATTCAGAGCAATGAATAATTTTCTGCTATTCTGACACACTCTTACCATATTTTGAAAAACACTGTCTGTCCCAAGTAAACAGTCTAATTCTCTTTTTCCAATAAGATCAGACCTATTAATAAATGATACATTAAGTGCAGTTTTCTTATTCTGAGAAATAAGAGTTTCAGTAACCATATAGGCATATAATTTTTGGTTTTATGTTACACAGTATGATTATAAGGTAAAAATATGGTATTTAAGAATGTCAGGGAGGACATGGGCTTGGCTTAAGATTCTTCTGAGGATTGTGAAGTTGTCTTTGCATTATAAACAGGAAAAAGATAAAAATGTCCTTGCTTAGTCCTCAGGTCATGCTAGCAATTGCAAAATAATATTGCCTCAAAACTCACAATTCTTTCATTCATTCATGTCACAAATAGACTGAATACCTTCTCTGTTTTATATGAATAATACAGTTTGGTACACTAAAAATCAGGTAGATAAAATTACTGATATTCTTTGAGATTTTATCAGTTCTTCAGAAACAAATACTAAAGAGAAAATTTAATTTAGTACAATAAGCTTTAAAAAAATAAAAGAGTAAGCTTTATTTATTATAGGAGAGAATTTCTTAATTTTGTAACCATTAATACAACTTATAAAATCTAACCAAATAACAATGATTTGAGTGGCACAGAAAATAGCTTCTAGTAACAGATACAGAAATATGTAAATCAACTAAACTCAACTGTATGCTAATTGGCCAACACACCTCTCATTTAACCAAGAGTGAGCTATTCCACAAGTATCTGGAAATCGAATGGTGACTGTGTAAGTGTAAATGCATCTCTAAATTAATTTTCCAATAATAGAAAATCGCTAACAAACAGAAACTTCAAAAAATAAACAAGCATAAGGGCACAAGGATATTTTGTGTGTGATTTTAGTAAGTACAATGTTTTTTGTGTTTAGATGCTGTGTGATTTCATCAACCATAGAAAGCATAACAAAAGTAAACTTTGACTAAGGTTTCCTACACACAAGGCGCTTTTGGTGTCACTACAAATAAACCGTTCCCTTCTTAACTACTAACCACAGGGTTATAAGGGTAAAACAGCTCCTTTGTTTTATAGAAAAACAATTTCATTTTTTCCTACAACCACTACATTATCAATTCGAAGGGTATGGCATCTATGTATTCGTGTATATTTACTTGTTTTGTGTAAATATATGTATGTATGTATATATATATATCTATATATCTTTTTCTAAAGTTTTGTTAGCATAATACAAAATTTCCATCAATGCAGTGCAAAGAAATTTTTGGTATACATTTAGAAAAATAAGAATAAGTGAAATCATGATTCTACCATGCTAGCATCTGCACCATATTCATAGATAATAGAGCTGAAATGACTCTTAGAGATGTTTTAGTAAAATACCTCTAATTTATAAACAAAGAAACTGTAATTCAGCATCTTGTCCACTATTACATGATTAGCTACATCTACATTCAAACATTCTTGGTTTTTTAAAAAAACTTTATGTGGCATACAAAATATTTAAGTAGAAGTGAAAATAATTTCTGATGCTAAAATTCAATGTTGTTTCCAAGATGTTGTTGTTGTTTCCAAAATGAGATATTACTAAAACACTGGACGCTATTGACAAAGCCAAGGCTTCTGTCAATTTTCTTCTTTATTTGTCCATTTCTAAGTTTTATACTCAAGGGTATTATAAATTTATAAGAATATGTAAACCAAATGCCCTCATGGGTTATTTGTTATATTTAGAAAGGAAATTTTACTTCAAAATAAATGATAATATTTTAAGATATAAAGACAAGAGCAGTCAATTACAGGCCATAGACACTAATATGTAAATTTTCTTTTTGTATCTCTTCATACAGAACTCTTTCACCTTTCACATTTTAATTCACAGATCAAAATCCAAAGAAAGCATCAAAATAGCACTGTCAATGTGAATTGTTGAGTTGCTAGCAAAAAAAAAGCCATTTTAATAGAATTAGAATTATTTCAGATTTTCATTTCTCTTGCCCCTTGTTCATATGTCTGACTACCTCTCTGTGAAAAGTTTTTGTGCTGATCAACTTAGTAATTCTAATTTCTTACACAGACTATGGTTGAGATATTACAACAATGCTGTTGCAGACATTAAGATTACTGATATTCACTTCATTTATATATATTCAGTGGTATATATAAGCTCACTGAGATACTGATACTATGAATAAGCATGGTAAGAAACGTGGTTACAGATCATGGTAAAATGCTCTTCCTTTAGGTCCACTATAGATATAAACACCTGGTACATTAAAAGTGTCTACAGTAATAATTAACAACTATTGGTACTCGTATCATACAGAAATTTGAAAGTATCATGTGATTTTTAAATGACACTTGCTTGGTGACAAGTGGACTAAAGAACGTATTTACTTTCAAATAGCTTAAATATCAGTGGCAAACTGGTTGGCAGATGATACAACAGATGTTAATTCCAGTCCTCTCTTCTCCCTTCCAACCCAGAATTTTCACAGTGATTGTGGGTCTGAGAGTGCTAGAATAGTTCAATTCATAGTTATACTCTATCTCTAGCACTTAGACATAAATTATTTCTTATAACCGAAATACTCTTTTGACAAGAACTGTAAGAAAATGAACATTTATTTAAATACATATTGAAAATAATTTTCTTTTTGGTGAGAAGCCCATAGATTTTTGACACAGCTTAATATATTGGCTTTAGTATAAAATATTGGCATTTAAGTGGTATTCTCATGTTAAGTCTGAAAACATAGTCTCTTTGCTTACACAAATACCTTTAAAAGAGGGTAATTAGTGACCAGTGGCTAGGAAGACCTCTGTGTTGAGAGGTTATGCCTAAGCCTCTTGAAGATTCTCCATGTAAACAAGTCAGACCACATCACTCATTATTTCTCCTTTGTTTACTTGGAAGAAGGTTCAAACTATTTAATGAGAGGATTACCCATACTTCAACTCTATTGAATAAGATTAATTGATATTTTCCTGTTGGAGGTTTCACCACTTGCATTTGGCTTCCACTCTCCTATTGTTATTGATGCTGTGATCAACAGAGCAAGGTTCTTAAAGGTTATCCAAATTTCACAGCTTAACATTACTCAAACTAATTATAGTTTTTCTTGTCTCATAGACACTGAGTTCCAAGAACCGCTAACTTATTCAAAGAGTCTCTTTTAAACTTTACTTATCTGAATAAAAAAAATTTAATATGGCTAAATCCTGGACATTTTGAACAATTTTGCCATGTTATAGATGAAGTAGAGCACCTACTCAAAATGAAATATTAAAACATAGAGCCAAATTTCCACGTTAATCTAAAAATAATGCATTTTCCACTCTAATATGTGTAGGAAACTTTGAAACATAATTTGAATATCTTACCATTTTCTTGGGAACACTATAAAAAACAAGATCCCCACCATTTTGAGATACAATTCTGTGATAGAAATCTTTACAAATTTTTCCCCAAAAAAATGTGTGTATTATGGACATATGGCTGCATATTTGGATAACACCATTTGCATTTTTCAAACTTGCATTTTTTTAAATCACTAGCTTGGCTTTTGCTGTCAGAATGGCAAACTGCTAGTATATTCATCTGAAATTCCTAGTTTAACTCTTTGTCACTTTAGCATTTTATGTAATGCTAATATGTTCACCTTTTCTTTAAAAAGTAACCTAATATGCTGGAGGCAGTAAAATAAGAAAGACTTTTCAAACCATAAAGTTTAATAATAGGAGGAGTCACATCATAGTGTGAAAAAAAAGGTTAGTGTCAAAATTTGATCTTAGAAAAAAATGCTTTTGAAATTACAGGGGGGAAAAAAAATCATGTTAAAATGATTTTACTTCAGCTGAATTCCCTGGAAGGATTTGCAGTTTTTATGGTTTTCTAGGGTTATTTTGTAAAAGCAGTTTGAGTTCCCGAACATTTAAACATAACATACTGGAATTTAGAACACTAAAAAAAAAAATGCTGATGAGAAAATAAAGATAACAACTATCTTGACATTAGTAGCTTATGGAGATTATACTTTCAAGGGAAATGAATTTTTATTTGCTGTATGCTTTCTAACATACATCCTTAAATTTCTTTATTTCATCTTTAAATTTCTTTATGATGTAATGTTAAACATGAGGCATATTGTGTCTATGGATAGTGACACAATAAAGTGCCACAGCATTTTAAGACATACTCCCTTCAATGTCCCCCAGTCCCCAAGAAATAATCTTATTTAAGGGAATCAAGTACCTACTTAAGGTTGAATAATTCACCTGCCTTACATAATTTATACATATCAAAATTATGTTATCTAAAGAACATGTTTTGACATAATTACATTTCATATAAATTAATTTTCAAATTGACATTACCAAAAAACCTTTTATTTTTAGATAACCACCTAAAGGTCCATAGTACATCTTCTATACATGCTAAAATATGCACTATTTTAAATTTTGCAATATTGTGCATATATTTGGACATATTGCAGACATATTTGGACATATTGTGGACATATTTGGAATATTTCAGCTTTTCTCTTAATTGACATACTATATGGCTACTTATATTCCCAAGCCACGTCAATCTGCTTCTTTTGAATTATGTTTTTGCAATGTGTTTATCTAATTATTACTTATTTATTAGTTTCAGCAGAAGTATTTAATTAATTAGCATCTGATGCAAAGATAAAAGTAAATACCAGCATGTAAATTACACTATTGAATAGGTACAAATTTTATTGGTCCTAAAGATGGCAAATGCAGTTAACCTTATTGATTTAGCTGAGTACATTATAATGTAGCTGAGTACAAATAATAAAAATTATTTGACCACAAAGCATTATAACATGACTACCATGTTAGCTCTTTTGCCTTCAAAACTGAATGTATAACTTAACATCGAACATATTGATTCTTTTAAATAATCATCCTATAATAAATATGACATTATCACTGCAAGTTCTGGCAGTCCTGTTAGGTGATTAGAGAATAGGGATGTAATCAGAGGAAGTACTCTGAAAGATAATCTTTCTTTATTCTCTTCCTCTGAAACAGACAGAGAAGGTAACTATGGAATAACAATAATTGCTGAACTGGCTGTTACATAATCTGTGCTAATGATGAAATACTAATACTTAAAAGTGATCATCTATCTCTTTAGATATCAAGGATGTCAGTAGACATATATACTCAATTGCTATAAGTGAGATTGTTTTTAGACCTATGTTTAAAAAAATTTTTAAAGTATAAGAAACAATATCTTTAAAGATTACTTATTAAATCACTGAACACATATATTTTCATTATTTAATACATGGCAGACAAAATACCAGGAAGCATGTAAACAAAGATGAATTATAGGTGATTCCAGCTTACAGTGTAAAGCTAAAGCACTTATTTTAAGATCATTAGCACAAATTGTTATCTACTCACATGGAGCTTGCAAAAAAAATTATTAAGGTCAAAACAGATTGGTAGAACTATTATAAGTTTCCAGTCGTTTCACCACCCATGAGGTCTTTACCCTACTTTTAACATTGTTGCAAAGGAACACAAAACTACAATCCACTGTTGCAAAATGATAAAATATGATCATATTCTAATAATATATTTTAAATCAAATGTACTTAATCCAGCTATTAAAAGGCATAACTTAAACAGAAGGAACACAAGACTTAAACAAAGCAGAAGACAGCTGTCCAGAAATTATCAATTGCTAAAGCACACAGATTGTGATTAAATTTTAATGCGGCTTTTAAGCAAAGATTTTGCTTATCAGAGAGAAAGAATCCCAGGGAAAATATTGTTATTGATTTCATCATTTTAGATGTAACTGATCCTTTAAGTAATTTTTTCTTGCTTTCAGTATCACTTTTAAAAGTGACTGCTTATACTGGGCAAATCATTAGATGGTATGTTCATTTAAAATTCTAAGCCAAATGCATAAATTGTTCTCCAGCGCACTCAAAGTCACATCTGTTGAAAACAAAACACAGCATTCAATCCATTGAATAAAAACAAAACATAACTAGAATAGCTGGATAGTCAAATCGTGTAAATTAAATGGCATTGAAAATGATATTTTCTATTGATTTTTTTTTCAGGGAACCCAGTCTTTGAAATTAAAATATATTGATTATCTTTTATGTAACCCAAATTAACAGTAAGGCAAATGGGTCTGCTGGAGCATCATGTTAGTTTTAGGAGTTCATTTCAGGGAATAAGGGATAAAAACAAGTACCTGCCCCCACGCCTTTTTTTAACAAGTAGAATGCCATGTTGGCTCTCTCAATAAAGGTATGTATAGTATCATTTTATCAATAAAATTATTAAAAGTGAGAAGTCCATTATAGCCATTTGTTATGTGCTAGTGTACTATAATTGTTTAACCATTTTTGAGATGACTGAGGTCAAAAAAACAACTTTAGTTTGGCTTTGTGGATAGGAGTCAATACTTAACATCTAAAAATTAGTTTAAGAAATAGAGTACATTTTGTTATATAATTATATGCCTTTTTCATTAATTCAGTAAATATATTTGAATGCTAAGTACCAGTGTGTATGAATGTATATGTTTGGACTTGTATATAAGGCATAAATATTGATTCTATTTTTTCTGTAATGCATGTTGTCAAGTACTTTATTAAGCAGTCAATGTGAAGTTGACCAAAATTTCTATATAATGCAATATCTCTTTAAAAGACTAAGTTTTTCTATTTTTAGAGATACAGAGCATACTTTTTAAACCAAACGAGTTTTAATATGGCAAAAATATATGGTCTAAATTTTAATAACTATCCAGCCCTAATTTTTTAAATTCACATTTTATTACCCTATTTACACTTTCACCTACTGCATAGGTATTCAACTGATTGAATTAATGTTGGTTCAGTTGGTCACTGACAACACTAGAGAGTCAAACAGCTAAAACTATTCCTATATTCAGATGTCCCAAACATCTGAAGATGTAAATAGATGTAGATATATAGAGACTGATACAGATATATATATATATATAATATATATATGTAATATATACATATGATAGTTGATTAAATTTTCACTTTTTAACCATATGACAACTGGGCCAATTGTTAGTAAAAGAAAGAACAGTTTTTGCAAATTCTTATTAGTGTCCTCAGTTAACAGATGTCTAAGAAGTTACACAACCCTGAATGGAATGGATACTTATGGAGTTAAAATGATTTGTATTCTAAACAAATAGTATCTGTGTTCATTTACTCCCATAGTTAGTGTTTTCTGAATATCTCAAGATGAGTTAGATGGTTTTATTTATTGACTATTAATTCTCACTATTAATTCCAAACAAATCATTCTGCTTACTAACTAACCTACACTAGTCAAATCACATAGCACCTTTGGATAGTCCAACAAATTAGTAACGTAGTCAATTTTAGAAAAAAGGCAATCTAGTTTAAATTTTATAAAAAACCGTATTCTTGGTTTAAGATCATTTTGTCCGTGACATAAATAATGTAATCATTATTAAGGACAATAGGCATTTTTGATTTTCCAGTAATTACAGTTTATATCTTCATTTGATCTTTTGTAGAAAGAAATGGTTCTTGTTTGAACTTTGGAAATTCAAAAGTGAAACTTTTCATGTCATAAATATTTAGTTGGTTCAGTTAGGGACATTATTTATCACTTGGGCTAATGTTCTTCTATATGTCTTAAACTTCAAAAATATTATAATCATTTGGAAAATCTAAATTATATTTGCTAAAATTCTACTATAGGTTAAATAACATTGAAAAACACCTGTTTATCTAAATTATAGAAAGCTCTTAATCAAATACATGGCCAACGAAGTCTCTGTTACATAGATCTGCAAGGGCCTCCAGCATAACAAAGTGTCTCCTCCAGTGTCTCTGCAGTCTATTGTGATGGAGTGGACTACCTGTAATTCTTAGGGTGTGATAACAACCACAAGGCAGTGGTAAACCAGCTTATTCTCCATTGCTTTGAGACATTCCATTACTTAAAATGGGCTTGCCAGGTGGTGCTAGTGGTAAAGAACCTGCCTGCCAATGCAGGTTTGATTTGATCCCTGGGTTGGGAAGTTCCCCTGGAGCAGGGCATGGCAAGCACTCCAGTGCTCTTGCCTGGAAAATCCCGTGAACAGAGGAGCTTGGTGGGCCACAGTCCATAGGGTTATGAAGAGTCAGATGGAACTGAAGCAACTTAGCATGAAGGCATGACTTAAAACTCATGTTTTCATAACTATTTGCCTAACCTACTGTTGAAGTAAGAAGACCAAGATTCCAGTTTACACAACGTTTCTATAACCAGAAGAAATTCGGACCCCTAAATGAAAATAATCTAGGGAGATTTCAATTTTTCTGACCTAATTTGAATGCTGAAGTGACATATTAATGTTCAAAAGAAGATCAGAGAGTTTAAAAGGGTAACTTATTTGGAACTATCAGTCATCTCATCTCTTTCTTGCCTTACAAGACATTTGAATATCATTTATTATAAAATTTTATAGTTCTGAATTACTTTTTAATATCAAGATCCAAATTTCCCTTTTATCAAATGCAAAAACAATTCATTCAAGTGAAGCAGTCATTTCTACTATTATTTTAATTAAACCTGTCATTTTTGCCATATATTTAATTTAAAACAAACACACATTCTCAATGGTAGTGATAAGATAAAAAGAGAGGGAAGTAGAATTAGATGTCCTGGTTGTCTGTAGTCCTTGAATTTAATGGTTTACTGGAAAGATGGCACTTCAAGTTCTGTGTCTGTGAGTGCGCCATTGGTGGAAGGAAAGATGAAGTGTTTCTTTCTGTCTTTTTAACTATCAAGGATGAATCATATCACAGGATCACGTGGCCCTTGAATTCAAAGATGGAAGTGTGGGAAATGAAATGAAGGGAATTCCTTGGGGGTAGCATCATTACATTTTTTCCAACCCCTCTTGGTGATTGTATCTTTCTCTTGAGCTGCTTTTCATTACATGTACTGTTATCATTTTGGTAAAGCTTTACTAACAATAACAACAATATTTCTAACACTCTTGAATAGCATTAATGTGTTATATGCTGCACTGATACAAATTTACTTTCTGCTCAAAACTCCAAAGTTGTCCTATTGTGACTTCATTCCCATTGCTGGGAAGTAAACCATGTGCCTGCATTTAGCATGTGACGTTTCCAGTGTCAGCAATACATGGGTAATTCTCAAGGGCTGAAATTCATGAGAAGCAGCAGAGGAGAATTTTTTTGAGCATGAACTTGGGAATTACACATGTTTATTTAAGGATCTCTATGCTTGTTCCTATAGCAACTTATTTAGCTTTCCTGTGTCTCACCTACTTCATTGAGAATGGGCAGAAAAATATCTTGCAAGTTTGTTGAGAGAATTTAATGAGATAATGTACTTGAAGTGCTTAGCATTGTGTCTATAAAGGGGTAAGTACTGAATATTATTAATATTAATAGAGCATGATGGCATGAAATGGCAGAAGTCCCTGACATTCCATAAGGTTTTATCCTAACTCTTCTCATGCTTATAAATCGTTCCTTCATGGGGGATTACCTGAGAGCAGAAATGAAACTGATAGCTTGAAATGAAGTTATACTCTTTCGAGTGGCCCAGAGCAAAACTAGAATACAATCAGATATTAGGAAATTAACATATAGACATGTTGCAGTTTTCAAGCCATCACCTCAGAGTTCATCTTTTCCCCAAAGACTTTGGTGCAATTATTCAACCCAGAGTTTTAATACATCCCTCCCCACTTTCTTTCTTTTCTTGTTTGTATGTGGCATTATCTACCTCCTCAGTGTGAAGACCTCCATTTGGAAAGCAGATAGAAACCTTTTTCACCACTCCCATGACTACTTTTAGATTTATAGAACTTTTCTTTTACCTCTCCTCTAAGATCCATGTTTGCAAATTTTCTACAAATTATTTTAAGAGTTAGCAATATCATTTTTGCATGACTTTCAGGAATAATCTGAGTAGACATAACAGTATTGTGTTGTTCTTGTTATCACTAAGAACTTAATCTTTTTCTTTTTCCCTTGTTATAAAGATTATTGAAAAATAGCAGATCTAAGCTTTAAATAGGATTGAATACATCTTTGAAAGCTAATACTTTATATTGTGCTAAATGACAGTGCTTTTTAAAGTTGGATGTGTTATGTTGTAAATAAGCTTAAAATACAAAGAATCAAGAGTTTTAGGAATCTGAAGGTCTTGGTACATTAATCTCAGGTCAGATACTGTTTTGTGAGAGAGTGCAGTAGTTTAATGGGTGTTTATCGATTTAAATTAGATTGTAACTTTGGAGACAGTAACTTGCAAACTTAAAACAGTCATATGATATTATGAATTACATCTTATGCACATTAAGAGATCTTAAAGCTAGGAAACCAAAGATAGAAAATATTGGTTCACATTTCAAACCACAATAAGTGTGAATATAGCCTCAATTTAATAAAAACGTATAATGCAACTTTCCTTGGGTTAAATGTCTTACAATTGCTCTTGGAATGGGCACTTGTTTTCCCATTATTGGCCACTTTAATTGACTTACACTCTAGTTTTCTCATTTAAAGATCACTTTATAGTATTGGGTGCTCTTCATCTGAGTGATATGTTCTGTTCCTGCCTGGTCCAACAACACAACAGTTTACATATTTCTGAACTTGATCTGAAAACTGATTTAAAAATCCATATGGACAATCCAATTTCTCTGAAAATATATACACACAAGTCTGCTCAGAGGTGGCTAAAATAAAATAAATTTCATTTTAGGAGACAGGAAGGAAGCTGAGACAAGAAAGTGAAAATTCTGAAGTAAATGGGTACTTGCTCTGACCAAGATCGAAACCTACCTCTCCCCAGAGAATATTAGAAGAGGGCATGGAAGACAAGCATTGAGAAAGTAGAATGTTTGTGCTCTTCTTTCTGGTGGACCGCATTAAATATTCAGCAAAAGCGGGGGATCAGTTTACATTACTTTTCTTGTTTCTCATGTATCGACTGACAGGTGCTGTAAACATACATAGACAAACATGGTCCTGAGCTCACAGTACTCCAGTGACCAAGGAAAGACAGGTTTTCATCTTCCAAAGTGATCACACTGAGAACTTAGCAGACACATGAGGCTCAGCTCAGTTTTGTTTTCCACAAAACTATAGGAGCTTGCCTATCAACTTTGATTCCCAAGAAAACCCATTCAGAGAGATAGTTTTGTTCCATCAACAAGCTACTAAGGCACAGCAATCTTGTTTTGATTCTGAGGACTTGCCTGAAACCCTGACTAGTACTTTGGAAATAATAGCAGAGAGAACCCAAGAGGCATGCTCATCTTCTGAATGCCTTGTTTTGCTGGTGGTAAACCACCAGTTCATATCACCTTGATTTTACCGAGGGTAGAATCTCAGCAGTCAGGGATAAAGAACTGACCTTGACTTTGAGATCAGTATTTAAAACATTCACTCATTCATGTTTCCGAGATGTCATGGTAAACAAATTATGACTGTTTATACTGAAGACTAAGAGGCTTCTTTTCTACACTATAGGCAGCGATTTGGCTGAGATTGTTTCGTTCTGTGATACTATCACACACTACCTTTTTTCTCACTTGAATTGTACTTTTGGCTGTCATTTGCGCTTTTGAATAAAGGTTTACATTAGTGGAAGATATCATAATAGCATATCTCCTTTTCCTGAGTTGATATACAAATCAAAAAGAAAGGATAAGGCCAAGAGTCCCTTTGTCCTTGGAAAAGTATGCCATCTGCATTAAGCTTATGATATTCGGCTGGGAACAAAATTCTAGCATAAGGAAGTCGTTAATACAACCCTCAAGTTACACTGTAAATTCAAAGTACTTTAAATGCCTTATAATAGTCAAAGCCAGTAAAATCGACCCTGTATATTTTTATTTCATCTCTGTTGGATCATATGATATTTAATAATTGGTTCTGGCACCTCGTTGCAAATTATTATAACTTTGAGATTCAACAGTCCTATTGAACATATGGGCAGCACAGCCTCAGAACATATATATGATACAGCCTCTTGAAAGGACCTTCTGTCTTGTTTTCCTTAGCTTGGAAGGGTCAGGTAAATTTTGTTGTGTCGTCATGTGCTAAAATTCCTCAATCTCTGTTTTGCGGGGTAAATGCTTAATGGAACTGATTTTTTTTTTTTTTTTTTTTTTCCGCCGTAACTGTGAATACTTCCTTTGCAAAGCCAAAAGAGAAATTCATGCATCTGGGATGCAATTTTCTGGGCTCTTACTAAAGCAGTTATAAAGCTATTCCCGTATCAGTGCACAAGTATTCATCAACCCAGAATAGGTTCTATTACTTAGTGCCATATTGTATCCTGGTTTAGCTGCAAACTACAAGAGCTTCTGGAGTCAGGAGACCTTCCCATGCTATTAATGCTTATGATAATTCTTTACTACTCTTAGAAAAGATGGAAAATGGACGATAAAGTGGAGTTGACCCCAAGAAACCTCTCATATAGTTAGACATGCTCCCTTCGGCATTTCCTTTTTCCAGCTCCACTCACAGTAACACCCTGAGACAATATTAGGAAAAGCTTTTCCACATCAACAGCCCATTAAGGTTATTTTCCACGTTCCTGCTGCTTTGCCTCTCTATCTAGCCCATGTGCCTTGATTTGCTCTTGTATTATTTCACATTAATTGCCATATTGTTTATTGCCATATTCAAACACACTATAATATGGGCACAGTGGCAATAATTACACAGTATGCTGTCCTTAAAAAGAGATGTCAAGGTCGACAGTAGTGGGTGGGGTAAACAGAAGGTTATGATTTATACCTTATGTTGACATAGTAGAACAGAGCTGGTTCAATTTCCCTTGATTTCACCATAATGCCTAATACTAAAATCTCTCTGTCATATAATTATTCATTACTAAGACCACTAAGCTAAAAAGTTCATGGAGGTGGTGGTGGGGGGCAATGGTTAAAGGAATTTTTCGAGTGCTGATTTTCCTCCTGCTACTGTAATATTACATTTTAAAAATTGACATATTGGTGGACAAGAAACACTGTATACTATATAACCCTAACTCAGTTTTAAAAATTACTAAATAACCTGTTTTCTTTAAGAATTATTTTGGACAAAGATACTTTTATACCTATGCTTGTGTGCATGGATGTTTGCTCTAAATATTCATCAAAGATGTTTTGAGGCTCTGGAATGTGATTCTCTCAATCCACTTTGTTGGAGTTACAACTATTCACTTCTTATTGAGCTATCCTACCCTCATTTACCACACTGAAATTGAGACTCTTTTTCACAATTAGGTTCTCCCTGGGTCAAGGCAACACCCCAAATTGTCCTAACCCTGGTGAGCAGCAGGTAAGAGTCATGTTTGATCCTCTCTGACAACCTGGAAGTGGAGATCCTTCGCAAATTGGCAGAGTTGAAGGTATCTCTTACTAAACTGCCGATTTGCTTCAGAGCATGGTCTGCTTGCTTGGCATCACGTAAGCCAGTAGGTGGAGTGCTTGCTAACAGTAATTGAATATACAGAACTTGAACTTAAAATAAGTGGAAGCCACTTTTCTTGTTATAAACTGCTAAAACCATATTTACACTGAACTCTTTCTATGGCTATAATTAGTTGAAAATAATGTTACAAGGGCAGGATTGAGATGAAGGCAGGACTGCAGTTACAGGGTAGAGCATAGAGAAACAAATTTTGCCCTGGAAGATCAACATATCATATGGTCTAAACCTATGTAAAGGGACACTTTCTCAAACATTCAACTGAATTTGATTGGTAAATAGGCCTTAGTCCCTCTTTTAAAAATTCAGTGTTTATGCTATCCAAAGGATAAACTAGTTTTGATTAACTGTACACAGAAAGCTTGCACGATGGAGGATTAATTACGTACATGTGTTAATAATAGTCATAGTAAATTCAGCATCTTTGGAAAGAAAAGTTGCGAGAGAGATGCCTCCAAAATAAAGTGTAACTTTCCCATAAGAGTGTCTTGTTTTCCTTCAGAAGAAGGTTTTCAAATGTATTTAAAAGCTGCAGCTTGAGACTTGCTAACTACATCACTCTAAATCTATCTATATCACACCTAAAGATGTTAAAGCAACATTTAGAACTCCAAGGAGAAAACAAGCAACAGAATTTAGAAAGCAGGAACCACATGGAAATAAGAAAAATCTTCAGTCGTTTTTTAAGAATGTGAGTTATATGATGTGAAGTAGATGAAAATGCAAGAGTTTAAAAAAGAATCTCTTGTTCCATATCGGGAATACTTACGGATCTGATTCCATGGCACGCAAGTACTGAAGATCTCTATGGCTTAGAAATATCATTTCACTTAAAAGGGCTTCAGAGCAAGTAATTGCACAGGATGCAATGACAAACACTACTAAGATAGCGATCACCTCCCCTTTAACTTTTCATTATAAAAATGGTAAACGCTCTTAAATATAATTTGTTAGGACACTTGATTTTTTAAAAAGTTGTGACATCATATTCTCAGTTCACACTAAAATTTGGACAGATTTGTGTTTTAGATATATTTTTTTACTTTAGTTTGGAAGTGAGGAATTGAGGACAAGTGAGGAATGGAGGGCTGTTAACTGAATTAATCAGCCAAGGCTTTATGTGGTAAATAACTCTTTGAAAATGCAATAGCTTTACTCAAACCAAGCAACTGCTTGCCTCTCACTGCCTTTGAAGCAATATCATTTGCAAAACTGAAACTCCTCAGGCCAAAAATAGGGGGCAGAGTTGGAAAGGATACTTACTGTTAATTTAAAGTAATAAAATATATATTCCATCTCTCATTTGACAGAAAAAACTGTTCATTTCCATGAAGAGTCTTAAATGATGAAATTTGGCCAGTAGATCAAAGTGGTGAACTATGGCCAGAACATGATCTGGATCTCTTACCCAAGAAAGAGAACTTTTGGGAATTTATTTATTTTGCTTATTTTGATATGGAGAAGTAATATGAATGTTGGCATAATCTAAATCCAAGGTGAATTGCATGATCATGGACTAGTTTATACAAGAAGTATAAAGCAGTTCTGTTAACGAATGAATATCTTTATCTAAATCTTTCACTATGTTCATTTATTTCTTCAAGTTCTACAAGTATTGTTGCATACTTAGCATATTTTTATCCCTCTTGGTTGGAAAAAACTGAGTTCACTTGCTTTTTCATCAGTTGTCATTCATTTTACTTTGTTTTGCTTGCTTTATTATGTTACCCCCCACCGCCTTAGGTGTTGAGCCATGTCATTCTCAGCCCATGTTCATCCCTTGATGGTGAGTAGGCAGTAGACTTGACTGAGAAATAGAAAAGTGTTAGCCACTGATCTCACCAAGATTATATTCTCTCTTAATAGAAGCTGTTGATAGATCCAGAACAGCTCCACACTTAGGGTGCTGACTTGTAGAATGAAAGCCTCTGCACACAAGCACAGCAAAATATTTTGGTGAAACGTAATTATCAGAAATAGTGACACTAGGAAATTAGTTAACTACATTTCATCATGAAGCTTGAGTTACCCCTGCCTATTCTTGTTCCAGATCCATCTGAAATCAGCAATTCAGCTTAATGATGTCACACTTGCCAGGCTGTGGGCACTGAAGGGAAGACACAGGTCTGCTCAGCACTGCACTAGGCTCCTCTCCTCTCTGCGCACACACAGCCAGTCTGTCTCACTCACACAGAAACTGTTATCTTTGAAACATCATTCTATTATTGTCGTGGTTGTTCTTTAAAATTGGTCCTTAACTTTAGAGTGTGTTTTGGAAATCAGGTTTTCAAATTCTCCCAGCTCTTATTGGCCCATTTAAAATGTTGATAGTAATATGCCATGGAAGCAGCTCATCTGACTAAAGAGCTCAAAGAGTGTATATTTCCATTCACTTACTAGAGGATAACATTTTGTGAAATACAGATAGCCTACTTTAAAAAAAAAAATCACAACAAAGAATCCAACCCCTCCCAACCTCTAATATTTTTCAAAGTGTGAATTGAAGAGGACTTAGAGACAGATGGGTCTGGATGATCAAGTTACCTGTTATAGCAGCACATCTGCCGGGGCAGTCAATCACTGTGATGGCTCTGACAGGTCGATGGAGCCTGAGCAGGAACGGCTAATGCAGACAGAGAACGGCTGGGGTAGGGCAGACCTCCTGCCTGTCTCCTGGGTTTGGCGGGTCTGAAAGCTGTACTTGAATTTGCTCTAGTTAAAATTCTGTCTATTGAGCAATGATATTAGATGAAAGATTTGGGCTCCTAATCTTTTTTTTAAGCCAACATATTGAACACATATGATTGGGAATGATTCGATTAGCACTTTCAAGCTGTCAGTCAATATTTGGTCGTATTTTGGGGGATGTGGTAGGGAGTGTGGGGTGAATAAGATTAGGAAAGGAGGAGGTGAGAGATAGTTTCAAAACCACATTTTCCCCTAAATGTGTCAAAAGGATGAAAGGCGTTAAGCACTGGTTCTGAGATGTCTCTTTCTGTGAGCTCAGTATAATAAAAATTAGCATTGAATAGAACAAAGGCAATTCTAAGAGTGTCAAGAAGCAAAATTAACTACATTTATGGAGGCATGTTACTTCAATTTCTCTGTATATTTGATCTTTTCTCCCCCCTTCAATCATAAAGTGAATCATACTTATTCACTCTAATAGATCCAAATATTTGGCAATATCATACAGTAGAAAATATGGAGCAAGTGATTCCAAGTTTCACAAACAATTGAAAAGATGTGTTTTAATTAAGTGTAGCATTAATTGCAACATTTATTTGACAATAGAATCTCAAAATATCTAGATTCCATCTAATGACTGATTAATCAGTTATTAAAATTGTCTGATGGTAAGGCAGTACCAAGCCCCCCTCCCCCAAATAAAAAAACTAAATCTCAAAGAAATACCTAAATGGTAGGTAATGGCAAGAATTGTTAACATCTGTCATCATCTAGAAAGCAAGTTAAATTATGGTTATTTAAATTTATGTATTTATGCATGTACATGTATATATTTACTTTGTGTATATATGTATATTTTATATTTATGATTAGAATACATATATTTATGTATTTATGATTGAATAATATATTTCTTTGAGAAGTAAAAGAAAAATATTCCATAAGATAAGCATTATTATTACCCCACTGTAGAACTACAGTGAGCAAACATTGCTGAAAAAAGGGCAAAATGTTAATACATGCAGAACTGCTGTTAGTAGCGATTTTCTCCACAATGCCAAACTGATGGGGATTCGTGAAAGAGCCATTAAACAGATGCGTTGCTTTTCAATACATTCTTCAAGTATTTTTGCTCCCTCATCCACATTTTTAGTAAATGATGCTAAATGTTTTCAAAATATTACTATATTGGCTTTTTTTACTTGAATTTTTTAAGTGGACTCATATTTAGCAGCAGATGGTTTGAGACACCAGAGCTGAAATGGAGTTAGTTAGATATTTGGGTTCAGACTCCAACAAAAATCTCATATCTCAGCTTATGGGACAGGAGAGATAAAAGAAGTCACCATTTACTTAAAAAAAAAAATCAGAACAAAGTCAGAAATAGGAATTTTCCTAAATAATAGTTCTATCTTATGACAGAAATAAATTCAAACTTCAATTCTTGCTAATAAAATGTTGAGTACAAAGTTTTTAAAGCCTTTTTAAGATAGATGAGGTTTTCAGTTATATTTTTGTAGAAAGAAGTCTTTGTAGAAAATCACTGTCTGATAATAACTCTGATACTGATTGGCTGAAAAAATATCCTAAATATCAATGTATTCTATTAGATAAGCCAGAATTACATGCAAACTCTATGGTGAACATTATCTCAAAGAGGCTATACTATAATCAGTAAGCAGTATACTTTTTCTGGGGAATAGAAAAAATAAAAAGTTTTGGATGTTTTGCTGCCAACAACCAGAGAATTATGAATTAACCATGGGCCTTTGCTAATCTTACCCCCTTTAAATATAATTTAATAAAATTTTATTGTATTTTACCCAAATATTATACATTACAATCCATCTATTCATCAACAGTACTGACAATATGGAAAGATTAAAAAATGAGTTTGGGAGTGTTTAGTTTAGGTCAGAACATTCTGGCAACTGGGACTCGTGTTGCTCAGAATCACATTGCTCTTCAGGGAAATAAACATAAATGACTTACAGAAATAGAATTCTCTGACTAGAGCGAGGGCTGAGAGAAGGAGAGGAAAGATACAACAATAAAAAAAAAAAGAATTAAAATGAATGTCAACTGTTAAAATCTCTACAAAATCACAGTAGTGATATTTGGGATACATCCATAATATAGAAAACAGAATTAGGGATTTACGGGGCAAGGTCTAATCCGTTTAGGACCACTCATTTGTACTAGGCAAACGTGGTCTTTTTAAAATGAGCTAATGCTCCATAAGGTCAAGGTTAAAGTAAAGCATGTAGAAATCTGCAGCTCTTCGGTCTCTAACAGATTTGAGCCTATTTCTGGTCCACTTCCTTTGACCTATAGAATAACACCAGTTTATTCTATATTGACACATGAGAAAAACCACTGAAAATGAAACTTCTGTTTTTTATGTGAAAATCAAACATGTTTTTAAGAGTTAAAACTCCATGCTCCTCAGGTCTTTAATATATATTAATAAAAAGGGGTGAATAGTTTGTTAGAAGTCATACAAGATCAAGTTCTATTCCTGATAGAGTATACCTTGTCTAATTTGTTTGATGTGTTTCTGGATTTTGATCAGAGTAAATAAGAAATTTACCTGTTTCCTCAAGAAGAAATTCATCTTAACAGTGGAAATACTTTGG